>NC_058416.1:78816828-78864635 GCF_002201575.2 Neomonachus schauinslandi
GGTCTGCTGCTCCCTCTGACCCTCCCCCCTCTCGTGTGCTCGCTCTCTCTCATCTCTCTCTCTCCCCCCCATACCTCGATGGCTCCTGAGCATCTCTCCGACTCTGCCTTGTCACTGTCACTCTCACAATAACAATGGCACTGTCACACCTGCCACATCCCTGACCCCATTGGTCCTCCCACCTGCTCCTCGAAGTGGGCAAGGCTGGAATGGTTCCTTGTCCTCATTAACATATTGAGAGCCAGAGGCTCAGAGAGGTTAGGTAACCTGCCCAGGGTCACACAGAGCTGGGCCTTACCAGCTGATCTGTTTTCTAGTCCAGAATGTTCCTCCCGACGGCATCACGGAGTGCCCCCCCACACCCCCATGTCTCCTTCCCAGGTGTTTCTCCACTCTGGTTGACCCCTTTATCTCCACTTCCTTTCTACTTTCTTTTTTTTTTTTTTTTTTTGGTTTTTTTTTTTTAAGATTTTATTTATTTATTTGAGAGAGAGAGAGAGAGAGCACACAAGCAGGGGGAGTGGGAGAGGGAGAAGCAGGCTTCCCGCCGAGCAGGGAGCCCGATGCGGGGCTCGATCCCAGGACCCTGGGATCATGACCTGAGCCGAAGGCAGACGCTTAACGACTGAGCCACCCAGGCGCCCTCCTTTCTACTTTCTTGACCGGGATGTAAGATATGAGACAGGAGCCCCAAGAGAGGGTATTCTTATACCGCTAGACATCTCTTCCCTAAGCCCCGTGAGACAGTAATACTCGCCCTCGCAGGGCTCACCAGTCGTCAGGCACTGATCAGTGTTTAGGTGAGCCGCTGGGACACCCCAGCCGTACTTACCACGGCCCTGGGACCGTGGCGGCTGGGAGCTGGCACACACTAGGTGAAGAATATTAAATGGACCCGTTGGTTGGTGTGGAGGGTGACCAGCAGGATACAGGGACCGCGGCTACGCATTTGGAATAGTAACTCCAAATGGGCAACAATTTTTGAGCAATGGGTATGGCCTGCAAAATGGCATGTGCAAACACAGAACACTTTTTTTTTTTATAGTCTTATTTTTATTAAAAGCTCCTACTAATTAAAAATACAAATGTCAATGGAAAAATGGTCAAAATATTTGAATAGACAACTTACAAAAAACTCTACAAATTGTCACTAGGCATATAAAAACATGTTCAACTCTATTAATAAGAAACGAAATACAAAATAAGACAGAGGTACTATTTTGCTTATCAGATTAGCAAAATTAAATAAATCGATAATATCCAGATCAGCAGACTTAAAAGCCAAAGAGAAAGAAATATTTTTGGAGGAAAATATGGTATTACCTATAAAACATTTAGATGCTTATACTCTTTGACCCAGCAATACAACTAGAGAAGGAATTATGGGCATAATCAATGATAAGTGTACAAAGGTATTTTCTGTACTATTATTTGAAATATCCAAATCCACAGAACACTTTTAGAGGGCACATATTCTCTCAGATGTTGCTCTCCCAACGTGGCCGTGAAATATTTGTATTACGAGGCGGCTTCCATGTGTATAGCAAAGCAGCAGGTATAAGTTCGTCACCTAATATCGCAGTAAAACCAAAACGAATCCACAAATTAAATGCAATCACAATGCAAAACAAATCCAATTTGAATTCAAAGCCTGTAATGCCTACGGGCAGAGTGGTGTTTTGCTGACCACGTGAGCGTAGGACATGCTGCCCAGAAGGCTGTTTAGATTTCCCCCAGCCTGGAGGTGGGCCCCATGATGATGACTCCGTTTTCTGCCATTCCTCCCCTCCACACCCCGCTGCGGATCCTCTGTCCGTGCCGTGTGGCTGGTGTTCTGGCCTCTGGCTTCGCCAGGCATGGAGAGGATCGTTCCTATATTACATCCGCAGCCTTTTCTTATTATTGTGCTGTGATTAAAGCAGGGCAGGTGCCTGGGTGGCCCAGTCAGTTAAGCGACTGCCTTCGGCTCAGGTCATGACCCTGGACTCCCAGGATCGAGTCCCGCATCGGGCTCTCTGCTCAGCAGGGAGTCTGCTTCTCCCTCTGACCCTCTCCCCTCTCATTCTCTCTCTCTCTCTCAAATAAATAAATCTTGAAAAAAAAAAGCAGGCGGCTCAGCCTGGATGCCATCATAAACAGAGCGGCCACCGAAGCCAGGTGGCAATTCTTAGTGATAAGATGGTTATCGGTGAGTCCAGGAAAGGCTGGTGGTAATGTCCCACAAATAACAACACAGTTATAACTCTTACAACACATTCACCTGATCACAGTGGTATACGACCCCCCAGGGGACCCCGATTTCAGGAACTCAAGTGCAGGTGCATCAGAGTTGGGGAGCCTAATTAGGAGGCAATGGTGGCATGAAGGTGTCATGCCAGGAGGGCTCCAAAGGCTAGAATGGGAAGGAAGATTTGAATGGTGTGCCAACGGAAGGTAGGCAGGACGTAAGCTTTGTTGGTCCAGATGCCCAGGGAACTGGCATGGGTTCCGGAGCTTCCCAGAGCCCCAGGGAACCATGAGGGATGAGGAAGGAATTAGGAGAGAGCTGGGCAAGGAGAAAACCTCAGCTGGGTTGTTCCCAAGCATGCTGGGATCCTGGGCTTGGCTGCACTTGATTTGTCTGATCCTCAATTTCTTTATCAGTTACATGAGAGCAAGAGTTCCCTTTATACTGGGCAGTATAGATGACCACTTAAGGGCACAAACTGGGGAGCCCGGCCGACCAAAGTCAAATTCTACTCTACGCCTTACCAGCTACGGTGCTTCAGCCTAGTCCCTAAACCCATTTGGGGATGTGTATCCGAGGCTGTAAAAGGGAAATCACATTTGTACCTTCCTATGGTTATTGTCATGGTTGAACCCAATATTGTTTGTGAAGGGCTTGGGGCAGTGTCCAGAACCTGTGAGCTCAGTAAATTAGAGCTGCTGATGTTGTTACATGATGGGACCATCGTGCCATCAGCAGTATTCCTTCACGCACCCGCTCTCTGCCTCTCCATCAGCCTGGGTCCTAGCTTCCCTCAGTCCATGGGTCCTGCTCTCTGCCTCCAAGACTTAACCAAAGGCCTTACCTACCCGCAAGCTGTTCTCCTCTTGCTAAAGGAGGTTCTCAACCTACTTCATGCCATACACTCCTTGGCAATCTGGCAAAGCCCACAGACTCTTTCTCCAAAGAATGTTTTTCAATGCAAACAAAACCAAAAATGCACCAGATTGTGAAGAACAAATTATACTGAAATATAGCTATCAAAAATTTACTTTAAATGTAATATGATAAGTGTGCCTCTCCGTTGATGCATTAGCAAGCTCTGAGTCCAACCAATACTCTCATTTTGCAGTAGCGATGAGCATAAATATCTCGAGATATTTACAACAATTATAAGGTAATATGAGAATACCTATGATTTTCATTGGTGATAAAGTCACAGGTCTGGGAGTACCACTGTGTCTTTTTGTCTGTGTTCGTAATGAAAGCAAGTGCTGAATTTCAGTGAGGGGTTAGTAAAATAAAGATGTAATTATTTTTCCTATCCAAGTTCATGGCCTCTCTGAATTGTATCCATAGACCCTTGGCTCCAAATCCAGTCGTGTTAACTGCCTGTGCCATGCATTTGGCTTTTGGCCACTGACTATTAAGCTACAATTTATCTCTGTTCAAATGTTCAAAATCTTTTATCTAAGCACACATGCGTGGTTAAAAAAATAATCAAGTAAAAGAGCAAGTCTTGCCTTGGGAAGCCGTTGCCTACCCCACCTCTTCCCACTCTGCCTGCTTCCCAGGGGCTACTGTTCTTATGTTTTCTAGCTGTTCCCTCCGTGGTTAACTGCAACTCTCTGGTATTTATTGATTTACAGACCTTAGACCTTATCTATCAACATTTCCCGCCCTGTCCTCCTAATAGAGGTCTATCACTATTTTTAGGTCCACACCGGTTACCTTGGCAACTTTAAGAAATGCCTTCACTCTATTACTTCTTATTCCATCAACTATAGGCAGTGTATTTTGACTCCACACTATTTCAGATGAGATGTTGTTGTTTCACCTTCCTTTCCTCTCCCCCTTCCCCTGCACTGGCAACGTTGTTAACCCACTCTTTTTAACATGAGGTTCTATATACCTAATGTCATTCTAAGCTTCCAGAAAGTAGGGATCTGGCTTGGTTTCTCCTGTACCCCAGCACGGTGCTTGGGACATAGTGGGGGGGCAGTAAGTCTGTGTCCTGTGCAGGACTGATGCAATGCAAGTTTCTCCCGACCGGCCAAAGGACATCACTGCCCATAATTATGCTATAGAACTATAGGAATCCTCTCCTGGCCTGGGGTCTGAATTTCCCACTAGAGCTTCAAGGAAGCTTCTGCGGGGAGACTGTTAATGACTGTCTGAATCATTAGCTTCCCTCCTGCCAGTGTCACTAGATTTTCAGCCAGGCATAAAATGGCTCTGGGAGAGGAGACAGCAAGACCAAATTTCAGAAGGAAGGAGTCATTTCAGGATCTTTCCCAAGTTTGACGACTTGCCTCCTGCGTTGTGTTCTGTTCGAAAAGGAAATCCATTTCCTGTGAGAGACCTTCCTAAAGCCTGCTGTCTTCACTCAGGCCTTTCTAATATCCACCCGAGGCTTCCCAGGGTCTCAGGACGAGGTCCAAATTCAAACTCAACTCAAGGCCCTGGACTCCAGCCAAATCTCATTCCTACCAGCTTCGCTTCCCATAATCTAGCCAGCCAGAGCCCCTCACGATTCCCCAGCCCGGCACACTTTCTCTTGCCTTTGTCTGTGCACAAGACAAGCTGTTCCTTCTGCCTGGAAGGCCCTTCTCCCCATACAGTGTCCTCTCCTGGGTCTTCCTTCCTCAGCTGAGATGTCACCTCTGCCTGACCCTCCCAGGTCTTGCGCCCTTCCAGAGCCTCTGTGTGCATCCCTATCATAACCCCTAGCCCCCCCGAATTGAGACTACCTATTTGCTTGTTTGTATCCCCCTCTAGAATGTACATTCCTTGAAGGTGGGATCCATATATCATTTAGTGTTAGGTCACAACAGTGCCTAGCACAGTGCCTGGAAGGTAGAAAGTGTTCAGTACATATGTTCATGATGGGGTATGGTGGATAGATGTGTGAATAGATGGATAGCTAGATGGATGGCTGGAGGAATAGATGGACAGAGAGATGAATGTTTGGGTAGATATTCAGATGGATGGATGGAAGGACGGATGGAAGGATGGATGGAAGGATGGATGGAAGGACGGACGGATGGAAGGAAGGACGGACGGATGGAAGGAAGGACGGATGGATGGATGGATGGATGGATGGAAGGACGGACGGATGGAAGGAAGGACGGACGGATGGAAGGAAGGATGGATGGATGGATGGATGGATGGACATTTAGATGGAGGGAGGGTGGGAAGAAGGGAAGAATAGAAATGCAGGTGAGTGAAAAGGTTAGTGGTTGGAAGGACAGACAGTAGATGGCCTTTTGGTTCCTGATAAAAGTGTATATAATAAGAAATGCCACAGGGAACAAACTTCATATTTCTGTTATCCTAAAACTCTGTCATTGATGGAGACATCAAAGATGTAGCCTATTGTTTGACCCTGTTTCATGTAGCTCTGAGTTTAAGTTCATGTTTCAACTTTTCCCAGCTCTGCAGTAATGCATGAGGGATATTTCATTCAATAATGTCTCTCAACCTTCCTGGAACTTACACTTTTATGGAGTGCCTTTGGAGCTCTAAATTTTAGATGTGTGTTATCAATGGTGTAAGCAGGACTTTCTTTGATTCTATTGTTCACAACAAACATTTCCTAGGGCTGTATTATGCCCCAGCAACTATGGCAAGTGCTAGGGATGTGGAGATGGACAATCACCACCCTCCTGGAGCTTAAAGTGTGGGAGACATGGCGGACGTAATGCGCACTCAGCTAATGATGACCCCGAGAACGGCTATCAATGTTGTTGCCACTGGCTGAGCTCTTACTAGTAGGAGAATAGGACACAGAGGGAAAAAGAAGAGAGAGTGTCCCTGATAGGAGAAAGTACAAGAAAAATATAATACCCTCTCGTGTGAGGTAGGTGTTATTACATTCACTGTATAAGTGTAGAAAGTGAGGCACAGAGGGGTTAGCGGAATAATTCAAGGTCAGGTAGCTGGTAAGTGGCAGAGCCAGAATTCTCCCTGCTTCCAGGACGCAGGCTTTCAACAACTGCACTGCCCCTGGCACAGTGTGCAGCAGAGCTCGAGAGGGGGACCCAGAGTGGTCTAGGCCAGGAGCCTAACTCTTCCTGGGGGAGAGGCAGAGATGTTCCTCAGGGTGGTGGATTCTCTGCGGACTTGAGGGGGCTCATTCACAGAATTGGAGTGGGTCCCATGGTCCCGGATACCTGGTGAGCTCCATGGTGTAAAGCTTGAGCTGAGACTCTGCCCAAGGGCAGGGCATTCCCGGTTAGGGTACCTCGTTCCATTTCTCAGAGACAGCACAGAGCTGAGAATTAGGGCCCAGCTTGGGGCCAGATGGGCCTGAGCTGGAATCCCAGGCCTGTGCCAGCCATGGGACAGGTGTGTGACTGAGCCCAGTGTCTGTCTTCCAGGTGGAGCTCTCAGAGCCTCTGTCTCCTCATCTGGAAAATGGGAATGATGGTGTCTACTTTGCCCAATTGTTAGTACAGGGATGATGTATGTCAGCCTGGCACATAGTGGGGCTCAGTAAACGGTGGGTTCCTCCTCCTGGCTCTTGCGCATGAGCAACCTGCTCAGATCATTCTCAGAGATGTTCCCTTTGGAGACAGAACCCTTTTGAGAATCTGACAACAGCCAGAATCTTTCCCTAAAGAAAAAAAAATGTATACACACCTTGAATTAGGTGTGCCATCTTAGGAGGTTGGCACACCACTGTGGGTGCAAGGTCAGACCTCCCGGTCTTAGGGCCAAGGTGTAAGTCATATAGTTACTCACCTGAGCAGTTTGGTGATTTTGGATTTTGAAAACCCAAGGGGCCATAGATTATCCAATTTGAAAGTCTCTCTATGGATAAGCAAGAAAACGCTCTGAAGCATCTATGAATTGATAAAAACAACCACCACCACCATTGCTTGAACATTTCCCATGTTCTGAGCATGGCACAAAGACTCACATGCATTAGCATTTTCTGAACAAACAAAGTCATCTTAGCCACAATCCCCATTTTACAGATGAAGACCCGGAGGCTCGGAGAGGTAAAGTTACTGGCCCAGGATCATTCAAGAAGTGGCAGAGCCAGGATTCGAAGCCGGCTGCATTTAATCCTAATGGTCATGTTTCTAATGGGCGAGGACTAATGTGACTTAGGGCCAGTCGTTGCTCATACCCCAGAGATCAATGAAGTAAGTTGGCATCCTTGTCAGAGCAGAGCTGACAGGGCTAGATCAGAAGCAGTGTGGATGCAGTGGGAATCCCCACCCCATGGTAAGACCTCAGAGGGGGCCATAATGACCTTCTCCAAAGTGTGCTCTGCTCCCTGCGTTGGGACACACTGTGTGGGCTGCACGCTGACCCGAACCTCCCTAAGCCCATTGCTCCCAAGCCCTCTGAGGTTCCCAGGCTAGGATACACGGGCTGCTCTTCTGACAGTAGCAGAGAACAGCGGAGGACGTTTTAACGACAGCACATGGGCATCCTTTAATCAGATGGCCAGTCTCGTTCCTCGAATTCTGCGACTGTCTAATAATAGGAGAAAGCACTGGGCCATGCAGTCATCGGAAGTCAGTTGCCCAACTGACTTTTTTTTTTTTTAAGAAAAAAGAGTAAAATACACGTTTTCCTAAAGGAAGAAGAAGAAACTGAGAGGCAGGGAATGAATGCTCCTCTAGAAGCTTCAGGGGACGTGTGGGCCTGCAGATACCTTGATCAAGGACTTCTGGCCTCCAGGGCTGTGGGACAATAAGTGGTTGTTATTTGAAGCCACCAAGTTTGTGGCAAATTGTTGCGCGGCCGCAGGAAACCAGTACAGATATAAGGGGCCCAAGCCTGCCTGGCTGGATTCGGCCCATAGTAAGTGCTCAGTAAATACGTGTTGTTTTTAGGGAGTTGCTTTTTGTTACACAGACTTTCAAATAAGTTTAAGCTTTTAAACTCTCTACCAGAGATCTTAGGATCAGCGTAACAGGCGTTCCTCAGGAACATGGGGCACAAGGCTGCATCTGGGGAAAAGGGGTTTTGTTGTTACACTTGAGAAGCATCTGATCGAATGCATCATTGCCCAAAGTGTTGTCCGCCTGAGAGTCAGTCAGACATGCAGCATCTCATGATTAGGGTCCACAGGACTGTATTATAACCTTCAAAGTTGCTAAGAGACGAGATCTTGATCGTTCCCACCACACACAAGAAATGATAGTTATTTGACATGACAAAGGTATCAACTAATCGTATTGCGATAAATAAGCGTATCGCGTCAACACGTTGCACACCGTAAATTGACGCAGGTGTTGCATGTCAGTTACAGCCTGATAGTAATAAATAAATAAGAAAGAAATGCAGAATCTCAGGCCCTACCTCAAACCTGCTGAATCAGAATCGGCATTTTAGCAAGAACCCCAGGTGACCCCTGTGTACCTCAGAGCTCAAGAGGCCTCAAGCTAGAGCACCTTGGCCCCACTCCCAATTTTTGGTTTCTGGTGTTTTGGTTTTGTTTGTTTTTTTTTAACAGAAGTCACTTTTTTAAGTTTCAAGAAGCACGGCAGATTTCTCATGTTATTAAAAATTGGTGGAAGGGAAACCTCAAAACGAAGCTGAAAGATCCAAAGTATGAAAAACCCCAGTTTACAGTATTTTACCTTTGTGTTTAAAAAGTTAGGTATCGCTTAAGCCATTTCCAGAAATAAGACTCCTCGGCCCTAGAATCTAGAGTCCAGATGAAAATACACCAACTTTGTCTGAAACGGGCTGAATGCAGGGGCTGGAGGCTCTGAGAGGTGGGAGCCTGTCTACCCGGGGCGGCCCTGCTGTGGACTCCAGGCCGGGGCCCCGGCAGGCTCTCCAGCTGGCTGTTAGAGCCTGGAGCCGGGGTTCCAGCGGGGCCGCTGTGCTGGGGGGCTGGGCAGCCGCTGGCCCCCTCTCACCCCTGGACAGCCACAGAGTGAAGCAGGGTGATGGCGGAGCCGTTCACCACCAGATTCCTCAGGCCTCCCCCAACCAGTAGTCTGGAAGCCGAGGGCCATCTGGGTGAAAGGCCCAGCCTGTGTGTCTGTGGGCCCGGGCAGGCCCCTGAGGCGCAGGGGTGCTAGGGCATCCGCTGAGGCCCCCAGCGTGGGGCCCGGGCTGTGGTCGCTCTGCATGTCCACCTGCGGCTGGAGCCCAGTCTCACCTTTGGTCACCGCTGGTCAGTGCCACTGCATGTCACACAAGGGCCTATCACCCACATGGAGAATGCACCTGGACCACCATCCACCCACAGCGGGACCCACTTCTCTGACACCTGCCTCTGCAGCTGGGGAGGGGGTATGCCCAGAGCCGGTCCAGGGCTAAGATAAGGCCAGTGGCTGTCTGAGGCCACACCTCCAGCTCCCGGCCCGCATCAGGCAGAGTGGCTCCCAGGGTGTCTAGAGTGACAATTCCCTGCTCCCTGCGAAGGACAGGCCCTTCTCCCGGGGGCCCGAGAAGCATGGCGTGACCCCACCACCCACGTTGGGGGCCCCAGCGGCCACCTGTCCAGCCTCGGTCTCCACGCACAGCCACTGAACCCAGAACTGCCGACGGCCACTGGAAGCCTGGGCCTGAAGCCACTGGCAGGGAGGCCCCCACAAAGAGAGTCTGGGGCTAAGGGCTCCCTGCCCCCTGGTGCTGCTGGCCAGGCCCCTCCTCGCCCTGGGCCCAGACCCCGACATCACCATCACACGGACACCACGTGCCACTGACCAACCCTTGAATGTTGGCAGCTCTGGAGGCAGAGCTGGGGCCCAGGGCCTTCTGTCTGAGTGATGAAGTGTCCATGGCTCGGGAGGAGAACCAGGGAAGGGCTGCTGGCCATGGGGGTGCCCCGCTCCCATCTTTTTCTATTTCCTGAGCCTCTGATGCTTCATCTATAAAGTGGGCCCAAGACTACTTATCCCCTAGGCTGTTCTGAAGATCGAATGAGGCAGGTCCTGCACTGGACACTGTTTCCTGCCTGGTCCTCTCCCTATCCCTCTGGGGTGGACATCTTTCTCCCAGCATCTGGCAAATAAAGCGCTGGCTTTTTTCTCCCTTCCAGGGCTGTTCCTGAGGGGGATCCTCCCAGGCACAAAAGAAATCACAGGGGCTGCCGGGTGGCATCCAGCCTCCCAGGTGGGGCCGCCTTGGCCACCAGTCATGGCTTTCCTCCCCCTCCTCTACCACTGTTATTATATGTCCCCATGGCTAAGACAAGTCCCCAGATCAGGGCTGCAGCTTGATAACAAGGGCCAGACCTTCCCTCCAGTGAGAAACTCAGCAGCTTTCAGGGGACAGATCTGAAGGTTGAGTCAGCAGAAGGAGGGAGAGAGACGGGGGAAGTGCTCCAGGTGGAGGGAGCAGCATGTACAAAGTCCCTGGGGTGAGGAAGAGGGAGGTGCAACCAACCCGCAGAACTAAAGGCAGCCAGGTGTGGCTGGAACATGGAGCCTGGGGGGTGGGTGGTAAAGAGAGGTGAGCCTGGGGCAAAGGCAGGTCTGGGTCAAGGAGGGGCTGTCAGACATCTTAAGGAATTTGGTCAGTGGGGAGTCAAGGGAAGGATTGGAGCTAGGGAAGAAGGGAGATAAATTCATATTGGTACTTTAGGACGACCCCCTTGGCTGGATGGAGTGAAGAGTGGGCAAGACACCGGGCGCCTGGGTGGCTCAGTTGGTTAAGCGACTGCCTTCGGCTCAGGTCATGATCCTGGAGTCCCAGGATCGAGTCCCGCATCGGGCTCCCTGCTCGGCAGGGAGTCTGCTTCTCCCTCTGACCCTCCCCCCTCTCATGTACTCTCTCTCATTCTCGCTCTCTCAAATGAATAAATAAATTTAAAAAAAAAAAAAAAAGAGTGGGCAAGACACCAGTTAGCAGGTGTTCATAGCAATCCTGGGGAGAGATGGTGGGAGCCTAAGGCTTTCCTATGTGGCTAAGGAATTGAAGATAAAAATGGTGCCTGTCTCACCTCTGAACTTCCAAACTTGACCTAGTCAGATGGCAGGGACTAGAGAGTATCCCCAACAGAGGTCAGGCACATCCAGGGTCAGATCCTGGTCACAGAGGAAGTTGCTGTGTGGCCTTAGGCAACACGCTTAAGCTCTCTGAACCTTGGTTTTCTCAATCATAAAATAAGGACAATTACCTACCTCACAGGAAACATAATAGCATCTACTCTTACGTGAGGATTAAATGAGAAAATGCACATAAAAATGGTGCTCAACAGAGTAAGGACCCAACACGGAGTCGCTGTGATTATTTCATTTATGGATTGTTAATTCTCCAATGATTCAGTACCTATTTTGTGCCACATTCTGGAGATCCAGTGAACAAGACACTGACCCTACTCTCAAGGATGTCCCAGGCTAGTTGGGAAAGCAGGCATGTGTATAAAGGGAAGAGAAGAGTGAATCACGCCTAGCGTACCTCGCAGGCACAGGGAATGGCCAGGGGAGTGTTTGGGGGAAGAGAAAGAAGCTATGGGTGTAGATAGGCAATGAGAATAGCCCTTAGGATCCCCAATGCCAGCTGCCAGCCCGGAACACAGAGCAGAGTAACATGATCAGGCCTGGAAATCTCTCATCAGCATGGAGAGACCAAGGGAGGGGTGGGTGGGTGAGTGGGTGGGTGCGTGCTGGCGTAGGCGAGTTTGCCTAAATAGCCCAGATCACGAGGCTCGTGGGTGCAGGGTTTGTGACAACCGCAGGGTCACGGGATCCATGCAGGATCTGAGATGAGAAAGGCATGCTGAGCCTCGTCTGGCCCAGGACCGTCCAGAGAAAAGGGCAAGGGTGCAAATAACCACAGACCGTCAGAAGCCACAGGCTGGAACGGCCCCCAGCAGGGCACCTGACAGGACCTATTAACCTGAGCCCTCCGCCTGCCTCTGACCTTGCCATGTCTAGAGCAATGGTAGCCAAGGGGCATGTTGTTTATAAGAGTAAAAAACTAGGAACAGCCTAAATGCCCATCAGGAGGGGAGTGAATAAGTAAAATGTGGTTTCTCTCATGGATATAGCGATTTAAAAACAAAGAACTAGATCTGTAAGCCTTCACATGATGAGATCTCAAACATATCCTGTAGACCCAGAAAAGAAAGTCATGGGGCAAGGTGTAAAAGCAGATACTATTCATGTCTATGTAAACACTTGTACATATACAAAATAACGCTGTGTATATTTTACCGATACATACATTTGTATGTATCAGCATAAAGCAAGGTTGGAAAGATACACAGAAAATTCACAGCATAGAGAGCCTCTGGGAAGCAGTTAACCTTAGGCGATATTCGATACCTAGAACAGACCCATTTTTAACACCCTTCTCCTCTATATGACGAGATTATGTGCAGTAATATTTCTATACTAATAATTAGTCTTTCCATGGCTTGGTCTTTGATTTTAAACCAGTAATTTTAAAAGAATAAATCTCAATGTTAGAGATATTTTCAAATTCACTAAAATAGATCATGAATGATCTAAACATTTGTGCTTCACAAAAAAACAAAAAATATTACACCTAGTGATTTGTACTCCACTCCACTCTTAAATTTTAAACAGATACATTTTAAATGCCACTCCAGATAGTGACAAAGAATGACAGAAGTCACTCAAGTGCTATTTCTTTGTGTCTGTAATCACTGTTTATTTTGAATTTGCTGCTTAAATGTGGGAATATATATTATCCCAGAGGTTGGAGACACAAACCAAGCCCAAAGTGACTTTGAACAATTCCAAACCATTAGGAACTTCTGAAATGATTACGTGTAGCTGAGTCTGCCTGCGTTAGGAGCCAGTGTATAACCAGGGGCTTCTCTGAATTCGCTTCCAGGTAGAATACCATGTTCATTAAAGGATAAGTAATAAAAATGGGCTAATTTGAAGCTTATTCTTAAAACTTAACAAGAATACAGCAGTGGTTTATAGCTTAGACAAACAAAATACTTTCTCAGGGAGGAGTATTTATTTGATCACTCACTTTGGTTAGAATAGACAGTACTCAGTGATAATAAAAAGCAGACCGACTTCAGTCGGTTTTATTATTACTGTAAACTTGTTTCCAAACAGCTCATTATTGCCTGCTTTCAGGGTGAACCACCCCTTCAAGTCCTGCTCTTGGTACCCCATTGCTAGGGAAGGCTGGGACAGACCAGGGTCCAGGCTAGGGGTCAAAGGGGACTTTGGCTTTACCTGTAATTTTCTAATTTTTTCCAGCATAGTGGTTAAAAGCGGGCTCCAAAGTCAGACTTCGGAGGTTCCAGTTGGCCCCATGGGTGTGTGACCCTGGGCTAGTTACTTAATTTCTTCCGGTCCTGCTTTCCTCATCTGTACCATAAAGCTAAGAACACCTATGTCCAAGAGTGGCTGTGAGGGTGACATGAGGTAATATACTAGGTGCTCAATAATGTCTACCATATTTTTAGAGGGATAATGTATTCATATATTAAGAATATCATTTTTTTAAAAATGTATGCCTAAACATATTCCTACCGTACAATCCAGCAATCACGTTCTCTGATACATACTCAAAGGAGTTGAAATCTTTTGTCTGCACAAACACCTGCTCACAGATGTTTATAGCAGCCTTACTCATAATTACCAAGATTTGGAAGCAACCAAAATACCCTTCAGTGGGTAAATGGATAAATAAACTGTGGTCCGTCCACAGCGTGGAGTATTATTTAGCACTGAAGAGAAAGGAACCATGGAAGACATAAAGAAAACTTAAATGCCTATTATTAAGTGAAAGAAGCCAATCTGAAAGGCCACATATGTGTGATTCCAGCTATAGGGCATTCTGGAAAAGGCAAAACTAGGGGGAAGGTAAAAAGATCAGTGGTTGCCAAGGGTTAGTGGGGAGGGAGGGATGAAGAGGCAGAGTACAGGGGATTTTTAGAGCAGGGAATATATTCTATGTGATACTGGGAGGGTGGATACACATCATTATACATTTACAGAAACCCATAGAATGCACATCACCGAGAGTGAGCCCAAGTGTAAGCTATGGACTCTGATAAGAACGATAAGGATGTGTCAATGCAGGTTCATTGATTGTAACAAGTCTCCCACTCTGGTACAGGATGTTGACTGTGGGGAAGGCTGGGGGGCGGGGGCAGGAGGATGTAGGAACTCAGTGTACTTTCTGTTCAATTTTGCTGTGAATCTAAAACCACCCTAAAAATTAAAATTTATTTTTTTAAAAAAAAGCATATGTCTAGGAAAAAAGGCTAGAATACCAAAATGTTAATCAAGGTTAATGGAGGGTAGTAGGAGTGTGTAGGGTGGTTATTTTATTATTTGTGCTTTTTAAAAAGTATGACACCCCCCTTCCATCTTGAGGCTAGAAGGCAGGGAAGTAGTCTCTGGGGCCTCAGCTGCTGAATCAGAGCCCTGCCCTCAGCACACCCTTCACTTTGGGTTTAATGTTTCAAGATCTATTCAGATCTTGAAGCATAGGCCAGCTATGGCCTGGCCTATGGAACTCTCTGGCATGACCCAGGAGGCACCTTCTCTCTCTGAGTAGATTTCCTTTGTCTGGAGTGGACACGAGGAGAAGCCAAGCCGCTGAGGAGGTAGGAGGGTCTTGGCCAGGTTGGCAAAGAAAATGGGAGCTGCTTCAAGGTTTGGAGCGTTTCTTAGGGTGGAGAGGTAAGGCAGGGGATTGGACAGGAGCCCGCCTGGAGTACCAACCCTGGTGCTTGTCCATCCACCTGTCCATTCACCTTTCCATCCCTCTGCCCATCTGCCCATCCATCCATCTATCCATCTATCCATCTATCCGTCCATCCGTCCATCCAACCATCCAACTATCCAATAATCCTACCTGCCTTTCTATCTGCCTGTCTACCAGTCCCTCCTCTCATGCATCCATTTCATTCATTCATTTATTCCACAAATATTAATTGAGCACATACTATGTGCCAGGAACTGGGCTAGGCCTGGGACATTGCTGTGAACAGGGCGGACACAGTCCCTGTCCTCCTGGGGCTAACAGTCTAGTGGGGGACACAGCAATAACAAGTAAACAAACTGACAATTATGTTGCACGGAGACTCAGGGGGAGACTGTCTGTCTGTCCGGCTGACCATCCACCTGCGAGTGCTCCTACCTCTCCCGACACTTGTCAGTCTGTCCTGCTAACAGCCTGGAGCAG
Organism: Neomonachus schauinslandi; assembly: GCF_002201575.2. NCBI lineage: Eukaryota > Metazoa > Chordata > Mammalia > Carnivora > Phocidae > Neomonachus > Neomonachus schauinslandi. Next base: position 78,832,136 of record NC_058416.1, read on the forward strand.
CCCCCGGGAGCCTCCTCCGCCAGACGCTCCTTCCCAGAACCTGCCTTTACTCTTCCCCAACTCACCCAATTGTGAGACTTTCTGGTGCCCCTGTTAAAAATACAGATTTTGAGAACCCTCCTGGAGATCCCGAGGCAGGTACCCTGAGTGTTTAACAAGCTCCCCGTTCTGACAAGCTGGTGTGTGCTGCCTAGGGGTGGGCTGCCTTCACCTTTTCCCCCTACCCTCAGCTGTGGCCCTGGAGCCTCAGGCTCGGCCCCAGGATCCTGGGGACAGCTGGGCCCGGGTGACCGGGCCCCAGGGGACACACCTGGGCTGGTTCTCACGGCCTGGAGCCCTGGGAGGGAGGGCTTGCTGGGGCCAGGGGTCAGACCTGCTCTGTGCCAGGCTTCCAGAAGCAAGAAGAGGCCAGGCCTGCGGGAAAGCAAGGAGAGAGGCGCCCACAGGATCCGCCCGCCCAGCTCCTAAGCAGAAGGAGGAGGAGCCTTGAAGGGTCTCAGCAGGTAGGAGGCCTGGGCAGGGAGGAGCACAGCCCTTCTGCCTGGTAGGGAGGGGCCTTCTGCCAAGACTTGGTACCCACCACTCACCTGACAGTGAAAGGAGGTAATAGGAATGGGCAGGGTCTGAATTCGGCTGAGGAAATTGCCTAGCATGGGTACGGGAGGGGTCAGGGTAGATTTGGCTGGGCAGAGAGCAATCGGTAAGGTGTTCCTAGAGGAAGCAACAGTGGGAGCCAAGAACAGGACATCTCAGCATTCGAGAGAGATCCAGACCACCCTTCACTTCCCGAGGCTCCCAGTATACAGGAAAAATGAGGAAATTTCTAAACAGCGTGTCGAAAACTTGCCGCGGTATTTTATTTTATTTTATTTTATTTATTTAATTGACAGAGAGAGAGAGACAGCGTGAGAGGGAACACAAGCAGGAGGAGTGGGAGAGAGAGAAGCAGGCTTCCAGCTGAGCAGGCCAAAAAAGGGGGCGCCTGGGTGGCTCAGTCGTTAAGTGTCCGCCTTCAGCTCAGGTCATGATCCCAGGGTCCTGGGATCGAGCCCAGCATCGGGCTGCCGCAGTATTTTAAATGCTTGCAAGGACCTAATGGGACTACATTTAACACCCAGCTACAATAGGGCAATCTAAGTATGCTGGTCACAGGAAAACAATAGGACTTGTTTAAAATACCGATTCATAGCAGACCGCAGGCGTCATAGCCCGGGGCTGGGTCAAAGTTAAAAGCTGTCTGATGAGTGTCTCAGCTTGGGACCCTATCGCTGCATCTCGATGTCTATTAGGAGTGCTCACAGACATTGGGCTCGGAGATGAGGTCAGGTGTCTGGGTTTGAGGCCCCTGTCCCCTGCAGAGCAAGGCCCGAGGGCAGGTCATTAGGGAGACATGTGGGACTTCTGGGAGGGCGCCTGGGAGGGGCAGGTGTGTTTCAGGGTGGTGGGGCATGAGAAATAGATCTTGAGATGATGTAGGGTGCAACTTAGTAAGTTTATTTGAGTAGCACGGGGACAGGCCCCGTGGGCAGAAAGGACCGCACTTTTGCTCATGAGGCTGGTGGTTATATGCTTAGTGCTCAAGTGGCCAGGGTTGTGCTGGGGGTAGTAGTTCATAAATGTCTTCTTCAAATTCCTACTTGGAAACTACTTTAGTAAGACTTCTCTGGTGCTTATCATTCAGTTCCATATGAACTACCGGTGAGACATACAGGCAGTCAGGAGGCCCTGGAAGAATGTCGCAACCAGCAGGTATTTGATCCTTATCAGAGTTCTGCAGGCTGTAGGTCAGTCTTTTGGTCTAAAGGCGAATGCTTTTCTGCTTCTATCCCTCATCTGTGGGCTGAGGCGGTGCACCATGGGAGCATGAAGGAAGCGTCTCACCCAACCTGGGAAAACCAGGGGGCCTTCCTGGAAGGGGGGGGGTCTAACCTGGGACTTGGAAGATGAACAAGGATGAGCCTATGTGAGGAAGGGTACAAAGGGGGCTCCTAGAGGAAGGAATGGCAAGGAACTGGCCAGGGGAGGCTGGAGCCCTTGGTAGGACTGCTGACAATGGAGAGGGGCATCAGCAGACCCAAGGAAGGACATCCCCTCGGGTGTACTCAGGCTTTCAGTCTTTACTTCCCTAAGTCAGTTCAGCCAGACTTTCTTTACTTACAGATATTGCCAGTGTGGGTTTTTGCATATATCTGTGTTCTTTGTTGGCAAATCGGAAAATACAGTAAAGCAAAATGATTGGGGTGTTTGTCATGAGAAGTGTGAAAGGACACAAGGGTTGGGAAATGCATGGCCAGCCCATGGCTTCTCCTTCCCACCCAAAATAATAATGTGAAAAATAATGGCTCCCACTCCTGAAGAGCCCAGTGGGTGGGTGCCAGGCATCAGGACTTATAGACAAGAAATAGGTAGATAGATAGATAGATAGATAGATAGATAGATAGATACATAGATACATAGATCAACAAATCATGTATATATTAACTATTTAAAACATTAGCTATTATGTATGATATTATATGTGTGTGTGTGTGTATATATATAAGTTATATTGCTACATAAACAAATCACCACAAACTTAATGGCTTAAAACAACAAAAACACACAGCTATGGTCTCAGTTTCCGTGGGTCAGGGACCTGGGTATGGCCCAGCGGGTTCCTCTGCTTCATGATCCTTATGAGGCTGCAATCAGGGTATCAGCCAGAAGCCAGGTTCATCTGAAGGCTCAACTGAGGACAGCTCTGTTTCTAAGCTCCAGGGCCAAGGGCTAAAGAATAACTCAAGGTTATGGAAGACCTACCACTGTCTTCTCAGCATCTCTACGCCTCTGACACCTCTGGCTGCTTTTTTTGTCCCAGCTCTTCCCTATCCCTGATGCAGGACTTTTTCTGAATGTGTGGGGGCTTCGGTTCCCAAGGGAGAGATCTGGCTGCCTGGCTGGATTTTGAGTGCCAGTCCTCATCTTAAGTCCAGGCGTGCCCAGGATTTGGGTTGGCCCCACATGGGTCCCTGACCACCTAACATAGAGATGAACCCTTACCTTGGCCCTTGTTAGCATGTGATTAGCCACTAGGCCAATCAGCCACACCCAAGGGGGAAGGTGGTCTCATGCACTCATTCATTCTTTCATTCATTCATTTATGCCACACACAATGGGCACATACCTACTATACTGCCAAGCACTGTGTTGCTCAAGAAATATATCATTCCTACCGTCCTAGGGTTAAGTATGGGAAAAACAGAGGAGTATAAGTCAAGTAAAGAGCAGATTCCAATAATGGGACTTATGTTCTGTATTAGAGGTATTGGGAGCTGGCCTGATTCTGCCTTGTGTAAGTCTAGAGAAATTAGCAATGAGTTGCCTCTCTTGGAATGAGTAGAAGCTGAGCCAGAGGGGAAGGGGTGTGGGAGGACATTCCATGCACAGGGAACAGCAAAGGCACAGAGGTGCAAAATGGCAATGGTATATTTGAGGCAAGTTGGAAAGTTCATGATGCGTACAGTTTTGGTGAAAGGAGGTAATAGGAATGGGGAGTGAACAGAAGAAAACTAGAAGAGAAAAAGAGACTTTAAAAAAGACCGGAGGTGGGGGGGGGCGGTGCTCCTGGGTGGCTCAGTTGTTAAGTGTCTGCCTTCAGCTCAGGTCATGATCCCAGGGTTCTGGGATAGAGCCCCGCATGGGGCTCCCTGCTCCATGGGAGGCCTGCTTCTCCCTCTCCCACTCCCCCTGCTTGTGTTCTGTTCTTGCTGTCTCTCTCTGTGAAATAAATAAATAAAATCTTTAAAAAAAAAAAAAGGATAGGATCCTATAAAGTAAGGCATAGCATTATGGTCTCACCATTTTCACAGCCCTTCTGTCCTCATCCCGATAAGCCAGTTGTCACACACAAACAGCTCTCAGGTGGGCACATTCTGTTTAGTCTGCAGTGTTATATCTTGTTGGGTTTGCTTTTGGGGTGGGTCACCAGATTTAAAACTCAGGAGATTTCTTAGAAGAACAAAACTCTATTTTTCTAGCTTCTTGTGAAAGATGAGATAATCTGGCCACACCGGAGCCTCCACATTCCCACCTGGAACAATTGGCCAGAGCTGAGGGGCAGCCATGGGTGCACCGGTAGACGGGGGATTGGGCAATCCAGTTCCTGCCCCCGCCCTCAGCCCACTTCCTCATTTATATGCACCCAGCCTGGCCCCAGGAGGCATTGGGGGGTGGGGTCCCTGCCTTGGGACTCTCCATGTCAAGGTTCCAACATACCCCACGAGTTGCCCTATTTCCTGCTACCCCACATAGTCAGCAACCCCTGGGTGCAACAGGGCATCTAGAGTGGTTGTATGGAGGGTCCTAAACTCTCAGCCACCCCTTCCAGGCCCCATACCTGGAGAGGCTGCTCTGGGCTGCTCTCCAGAGGCCAGGCTGGCTGAGTCAGGTTCAAGGCAGCTCTAATCTGGCCCGACAGAGGGAAGCAAGGGAAAGAGGGTGGGGAATTGGAAAGAGAAGGCTGGGACCCCACCTCCTGCCTCATCCAAGATGATTTTCCCAGTTCCACTTACTCATCTCTGCCTCTCCTTGCCTTTCCCATAATCTAGTACTCGCAGCTCAGAATTTGGTGCCAGGAAAAGCTGAGTTCACCTCTTCTCCTTAAGCAGGAGCAATAATGACACCAACTCATGGGTTACTGTGGGGATGGGATGGGGTCATATCCATAAAGCGGCAGGCACAGTACCCGGTACTTTGTTCCAGAAAAGACAAATGCATCTGTGCATTACTATTTCTTCAGTCTAGTTCTTTCTCTGAGAGCCTGTAGCAGATTCGGTCAGTGTGCTGCGCGTATACACGAAGATTTCTTCACCGTGTTTGTGCGCACAAGCTCTCCGTGTGCCTTCGCTCCCAACAGAACCCACTCTGCCTGGAAGAGAACCCAAGTGTCTGGGAATTTACATCCTTCTGGGGGTGGTCCCTACCTAGTGATTGAGGGGGGTGGTCCCCTCATGCCCTAATGGGGACAACTTTGGGATCTTGTCTATACTGTCTGCAGCAACTCCCTAAGACCGAGCCTCTGGGGACTTTACTGATACCACATCCTCTCTTGGTCACCTTCCCTCCCTGCTTCTACTTCCCTCTCTCCCCTACCAGTTTTCATGGAGATGTGTCCCAATCAATCACCACCAGGCCAATCCTCATTTCAGGGTCTGCTTCTGGGGAAGCCAACCAAAGGCAGCATCTCTTTTCATCTCAGCCTTCGGAATGCTCCTCTCCCCCAACCTGGTTCCATTTCTTCCTGGCTCTCCCCACCTCCTCCCCGCGCTGCCTTCCCCTCCCAGCCAGCTCACTTGGGCACCTCCACCGCCGACTTGGAAGCAGATGGCATCATCTGGGCGAGAGCTCCCTTTGCGGTGATTTATGATCCTTGATTGGGCAGCGCTATTTTTAGCTGCCTCTCTCCACCTTCTGCTGTCCTCCGCAATGGAGGAACTTCTGCCCTGGTTTGTGGGCATCAGAGAGTGGCTGTGTCAGTGGTTTTCAACTGGAGACAATTTGGTCATCCTCCCTCCCTGTCCCCCCAGAGACATTTGGCAATGCCTGGAGACATTTTTGGCTGTCACAGCTGTGGTAGAGGGTACTACTTGCATCCGGTGGGTAAACTAGGGATGCTGGCAAGCATCCTACAAGGCACAGGACAGCCCTCCCCCACTCACAAAGCATTATCTGGTCCCAAATGTCAATGGTGCTGAGGTTGAGAGCACCTGGGCTATGTGTTTCTACACTTCCCTTATTTTGCCATAGTATGAGGATGTCATGTTCTCCTCCTGCAAACGCAGGAGAGAGAAGTCAAGATGCTATGTGGGGTGTGTTTAGAGCCCACAGTGAGAAAGAGTCCCAGAAGTGCTAACACCTAACCCCTATTGGCATTTACTCTGCGTTAGGCCTATCCTAGTGAGCAGTTTATGTTATTAGGTAATTGCTTTCTCACAGAAACCCTATGAGGTGGGGACTCTTAATACTCCCCATTTTGCAGGTAAAAAAAAAAAATTGAGGCTTGGAGAGGTAGTGTTGTTGGTTATCACATTTGAGACTGGACTGTCCATGCTCTTAAACACTACACCAGATCAGTCAGCTAACGAACAGATTTTAGAATGCTTACTCCAAACAGGATACAACTACATCTGTTTATTGTGTACGAGGCATCTGTGGTCCCAGCTTGAAAGCAGGCTGGGTGGGTACCCAAGAGAACTGTCCATCAGACAGCAATTACCAAGGCTCTGGCCTCATGAGGGAGTAAGGTCCTATCCCTATGGAAGCTCCAAGCCGGACAGATTTTGGGTCAATGATGGCCCTTTGAAGCGGTCTCTCCTCATGATGTATCAGTCAGCTTTTTGCCGTGTAACAACCCACCCCAAAATGTACATGCTTATTATTTCAAGTCACTATTTGAGTTCATAATTCTGCAAGTTGGCACTGTAGGCTTGGTCAGGTGATTGGCGCTTCTGGTTTCAGGTGGGCTCACTGATGCTCTGGGGCTGGCTGATCTGGAAAGCCTTTGGCTGGGATGGCTTGCGTCTGTTCCACCTGCTCTCGCACCTTCCAGCAGGAGTCTGCACCTGTGAATGTGGCAGTGCAGGATTTGAAGAGCAGGAGAGCAGCTACAAAGGACTCTTGGAGCCTACACTAGGCACTGAGAAACTTCACTTCTGCTGCATCCTGTTGGTCAGAGCAAGTTACATGACCAGCCCAGATTCAGGGGTGAGGAAATAAAAACTACCCTAGTAGGAAGAGTCACTTTTTGTGATCTGCCACAGTGTCATTTTTCCTTCCAGGCCCTGGTCAGGTATTTATGTGGCATCTTCATGATTGGTGACACTAGCGCTTAACCTGGCTCTAAGAAGTTGTCAATTACTGGGCGCCTGGGTGGCTCAGTCGGTTAAGCGACTGCCTTTGGCTCAGGTCATGATCCTGGAGTCCCGGGATCGAGTCCCGCATCGGGCTCCCTGCTCAGCGGGGAGCCTGCTTCTCCCTCTAACCCTCCCCCCTCTCATGTGCTCTCTCTCTCTCATTCTCTCTGTCTCAAATAAATAAAATTAAAAAAAAAAAAAAAGAAGTTGTCAATTACCTAGTTATGTAGCTTTGGGAAGTCACTTGTCTTCTCTGGACCTCAGGTTGTTTTTTTTTTTTCTCATTTATATTATAGGTAAAATATACCCATCCTGCCTGCCTCATCAGATGTCATAAAGCTCACATAAGATAGTGGAGAAAGAAAGGCCTATTATTTCATTATCTGTCCTTGAAACAGAAGGAAGCCCGGCTGCTCACACTGGGCACGTGCATCTCTCCCCCTGAGCTGAGTCTCCTGTAATTCATCAGTAGCCAAAGCTTGACAAGCCCCCGGTGGTTCTCCATCAATCCTCCTGTCTATTTTCCCAGGGAAAACCCAAGTGGTTTTGCCAGAAAATCTCAGGACCTTTTTTCTCAAGTTCGAATATTAGGCATTGGCCAAGAGCCCCTTTTATGGTTTTGTTATTTGGTCTAAAAGCAAACTTTTGAGATTCCTTGCCCTGAACTCATCTCAATGAACCCTTCTCACTGGCAAAGGCTCTCATTTAATAAACACAGCCCGTGTGCTCTGAGACATCTCATAGGCCACAGGTCCTGGGAGAGCACAAAAGAGCCAGGTCCTTCCAGGTCTGTGGAAGAGTATCAGGCTGGATCAGAGCATGGTGACCCTCTTGCAAGGGAACCCAGAGATCAGCCAGCAAGCCTTCCACAAGCCTGGGGAAACTGAGGCCAGAAACACTGAAAGAAGAACATGATTATCCATGCTGGGGTAGTGGGTCTTTGGATTATTTGGAGCAGAGGAGAGAATGAACACTGTCATTTAGTTATTGTAACTGATTGCTACTAGTTATTGAATGCTGATTCTGTGACAGTGTCCCCTGGCCAAGGCTGAGGACTATTCCTGTCCCATTCACTGTTGTATCCCTATGCTTGGCATTGGGTCCAGTCTAGGAGGCACAGGGAGGTGTGGAATGGTCTCATTTAATGCTGCAACAACCTCTCCAAGTGAGCGCCATGATTACCATCCCCATTTTGCAGATGACAAAGCTGAGGCCCAGGGCAGGGAGAGGATTTGTCCAAATCACACAGCTGGGAGGTGGCAGAATCAAGGTTCAAACCAGGTCTGTCTGGCTCTGAAGTTCATACTCTCATGGCTACACCATGTCCCTTCAACTCTGCTGGCTCTGTAATAGTCCAGGACTTTGGACAGGGTGTGAGATGGGTACGAACAAAAACATGCAAAGCAGACAGATGACCCGGAGGGTGCTTCCTGGGGGGGGGGGGGGGGGGGGGGGGGAGGGAGAGTGGCACAAACCACTGTTCTCTCCAGCCTCCTCCAGATCAGATGCACCCTGCCCCCTCTTCTGGTGTCCGTGTAGCAGGTAGCAACAGGGACCAATTTGGACTTTCTGTCCTGATTTCACACTGATTACATACTGCCTTGTACCAGGCACTGCTCAGAGCTTGGCAGAGGCCATAGCCACGGGAGCAAAGCATGGCATGTCCATCGGGCCTTGCAAACAGTCACTGCATAGCCAGAGCCCTCTGGAATGAGCACAGTTAGGAAAACAAGGGACCACGTGGACACTTAAGGTGCCGCCTCTTTTCCCATCCCTTACAACAAAAAGAATCCTGGCTTAAAAAAACATTACTGAGTGTGGCTGTATGTCATGTGTGTTCCCCATGACCCCTGGTCATCGATTATGTCCTTACAGTGCCCCTACGTTTATTCTTCCACCTAAAGGGATTCTATTAAAATAGGAATCAAATGACATCAGTCTCTGCTCAACACCTTCCAGTGACTTCCAAGAAGACTCAGGGTAAGGTCCAAGGTCCTCATCATGGTCCATAAGGCCCCCATTATCTCTAGGGTCTTTTTCTATCACCCTCCCTTCTTACTGACTGGGCTCGAACCACACTGCTGTTTCCCCAGCACACTGAGTATGCCTATGTCTCAGGGCCTTTGCACTGGCTGTTCCCTCTAGCTAGACAGGTGTCCACATGTCTCATTCTCTCACCTACATCAGGTCTCTGATGAAGTGATGCCTCATCAAAGAGGCCTTTATTGACCACCCACCATTCCCTGTTCCCACCATGTCCTTAACCCTGTCCTAGTTCTCTTTAGAGCACCATTATCCCCAGCACACTAGAGCATCAGATGTCAGCTTTGTGAGTGCAAGTACCTGCCGTGTCCACTCTGTGTCCCTGGGACCTAGCACAGTGCCTGGCACTTAGTAGGTGCTCAAAAAACATTTGTTGAATGAATGAACAAATGATGAGCGACCCTGTTAGATTGGAATGAATGATCCTACTTTACGGGTGAGGAATCTAAGACTCAGAGGTGAAGGGACTCATGAGGTTTCCCACCCTGTAAGAAGAAGACACCAGATAACGAAGAGCATATAGTTTTATAAACTTTATAATATTCCATCATCCTGTCCTCTATTGTTAAACACTTACATTGTTTCCTCTTTCTGGTCAATAACTTGATAATCCTCCTTATACATTTGCCTTTTGTCCTGTGTCTGTTTATTTCCTTAAGATTTTATTTCTTCCCTTGTTTCCCCTGTTTCTGGGGAGCTTAGATTCAAATTATTATCATTATCATTATTATTATTATTATAAAATAGTTTCATGGACTGTATCTTGCTTTAGTTAATTATTTTATATATGTATTGTCAATAGCCACTGACAAAAAAAAAAAAATAGAGTTACCTTTCCACTTTCCTGGTTTTTATCACTCAGTATCAGTGCTTAAAAACTACAATCCCACCCATTTTGGGGTTATTTATTTTGACTTATGACTTGGGCTACTGGGGATTATATTTGAGTACTTCTTTTTTAAGGACACATAAGTGGCAAACTTTGTCAGTCTGTGCCTGTGTGAGAGTGTATTTCTGGTGCCTTAACACATAAAGGCAATTTGAAGGGTGCAGAATTCTTGGACCGTGATTCATTACCCAGAACTCTGTGTGCATGCACACATGCGTGCACGTGTGTGAAAGTACTATATTCAATTATCATAAACATATGGTAAAACACAGAAATCTTTAGTGTGCAATTCAGTAAAATGCTGACAAATAATTTAACCATGTAACCATCAACCAGATCAAGATATAAAATATTTCCACCACCACAGAATGTTCCCCTTGTGGTCTTTGTACTCATTCTTCAACCCACCACATGATGTGTTCTGATAGTACAATAGTCTCATTTTGTCTGTTCTTGAACTTCATATAAATGGAATCATACAGTATGGAACCTTATGTCTGGCTTCATTCACTCAACACAATGTCTTTGAGATTCATCCACGTTGTTATGTGTAGCATTGGTTTATTCCTTTTATTTTTTCCATCTGAGTGTTATTCCATTGATTTAACATACCCGTTTGCTGTTCCATTCTCCTATAGATGGATGGACACTTGGGTGTTTCCAATTTGGGACTACTATTTCCATGCAGGTCTTTTTGTGGACATTGGGTATGCATTTGGGAGCAGAATTGCTGGATCATAGGGACACTAAATGTTTACCTTTGTAAGAACCTGTCAAACAGTTTTCCAATGTGGTTGGACAATTTTACACTTATTCTACATCCTGAACAACTCTTGAAATTGCCAGGGGATGTTAAAAAATGCTGTTTGTTGTTTTTGCTTGGTTCCAACCATTCTGTTGGGTGTGGAGGAGATCTCATTGTGGTTTTAATTTGTGTTTCTCTGATGACCAGTATTGAATACCTTTTCATGTGCTTATTGCTTGTCCTTTATTCTCTGGTTTAGTTCTTGGAAATACTTCATTTTCTTTTTCTTGTTTCCACTGTAGCTTTTAATTCAGGAATCATGTTTGCCTCTCCCTAGTCTTCCCAAGTCTCAGAAATGCCTTTTTCATGAGTGCTTCCTATGGGTTCTTAGATGTAGCATCCCTTAGAGTTGTCTCAAGAACACAAATTAAAAATTTGACAGTTTTCCCTGATTCCTTTTGATTCTTCCATTACATAAGGATACGCTGTCCCATTCTTTTGGGTGCACCATCTTCTCCTGTTTCCTCATTCTTCCTATGGGCGCTTTCTGGGGATACAGTGTAGGGAACTGAATGAGGTTTTTCTAAGATTATGCATCCCGTTGATACTTTTGGGTCCAGTAGAAATGAGAAGGGGAAAACTGAAGTTGTTACAGTGGAACATTTCTGGTTTGGATTCCAGCCACCTGGGGGCACAGGGTGGAGACTTGTACTGTGGGCAACTTCAACAGGAAGCTCAGCTTTGAGTCAAATAGTATCTTTTCTCTGATAATCTTGGAATCAGGGGAAGAGTTGAAGCAATGCCCTTAGTCCCGTGCCAAGCCTGGCTTTACTCAGTGGCAGCCGGCGATGACAATGCCCACTTGGGATTCCCCATAACGTGGCAGCCCATACTATACCCTTCCCATAGGCACCAGCTGGACTTAATTGACTGGCTTGTTACTCCCCATTCCTGACAGTGGTATGCTCTAGGGTCTCTTTTGCTGACTTGACAGTGACTTATTCTTTCACATATGATTTTCCATGGATCTGTTTAGACCTCCCTCCAATCTAATCCCATCAGTACTCTATTTTGCATAATCTATCTGAAGTTTTGGGTGATGTGCCTGCCAAACTTTCCTAGTTTACAACACCAATAAAGTCTTTCTCTTGGTTTTTATATTCCATTGCTAATTTCAACAGATACCCTGAAGAGGAACACAGACCCTGATGCAAAAGCTATCATCCAGCCCCAAAGTCCTTTGCTGTCCCCCGAAGCCACAGGAAGCTGGCATCTAATTAAATAGAGATCAGACCTCACCTGATAACCCACTCGTTGTATTTTATTAAACAATCCAGGAACCCTCCTATTAAATCTAAATTGCTCACATAACGAAGTGTACTGTAGATGTTGAATCATGGCCCAGGGCCTGTTTTTAGGCTGGAACTGAGTCACTTTCAGGTTTGGAGAAAAGGGAAGAGGGTTTATACTGAAGCCCCTGAAGCTTTGGAAGGGCTTTCATTTTTTTTTTTTAAAGATTTTATTTATTTATTTGACAGAGAGAGAGAGAGGGAACACAAGCAGGGGGAGAAGGAGAAGCAGGCTCCCCGCAGAGCAAGGAGCCCGATGCGGGGCTCGATCCCACGACCCCGGGATCATGACCTGAGCCGAAGGCAGCCGCTTAACCGACTGAGCCACCCAGGCACCCCTGGAAGGGCTTTCATTTTTAAATGAGGGATACGGGTGCCTGGGTGGCTCAGTGGGTTCAGTGGCTGACTCTTGATTTCAGCTCAGGTCATGATCTCAAGGTCCTGGGATTGAGCCCTGCATCGGGCTCCACGCTCAGGGGGGAGTCTGCTTGAGATGCTCTCTCTCCCTCTCCCTTTCCCTCTGCTCCTCCCCCTAGCAGTGCACCTGCACACACACACACACACAAGTGCTCTCTCTTTCTCTCTCTCAAATCAATCAATCAATCTTTTTTTTAAATAAGGGGCAGTCGGGGGCTGGTCTCTACCTCAGAAATAGCTACTTCCTTTCCCCGACACCCTGAAGTTAATGCCAAGTCTACCCCAACTAAGCCAACAGCCCAGGCTTCGGCAAAATCATAGATCACGAGGTCCAGCGAACATTCATCCCCTTCCAGGCACTGAGAAGTGCTCCCAACAGCTCCACTGAGTGCTTGCATTTAATATGAAGAAGCTCAGGCTGAGAATGGTCCAGTGGAGGTTCCACCACCAATGTGTAGCACAGCCAGGATTGGAATCCACATTTTATCTCCTTACTTCTCAGAGCAGACTGATGAGGCAGGCATCACTATTTCCACTTTAAGGTGAGGCAACCGACACCCCAGGGAATAAAATCAAGTGTCAGGCTCCCCTGGTTCGGGTACAGTGAAGCTGAGACTCAGCCCAGGCAGGGGTCTAGGGACCTGCTGGGAGTTCGGGACAGAGGTGTGACCTGATGGGACAGTCTGGGGACATGACAACTGAAGTGCGGGGTGGGTGGCCCTGGAGGGAGAAAAGCAGGGTGACAGAGAGGAAACCATGAGCAAAGAAACATGTATGGGAGGACATAGGAAGAGGTGTCCACAGGACAAGGAGGGGCCGGGACAGGGCAGCTGTGAAAATCATAGGAGGAGGGTCTTTCATATGACTGGGGGTCATCAAAGCCAAAGCTTCCTCTGGGAGGGGCTCGGCATAAGGTGGGCTAATCTGAGACCTGATCCAGCAAGTCTGGGGCCAGCCTGGGAATGTGCATTTCTAACACATTCCCACTTGACATCCGATGTAGCTGCTCTGGGGACCACAGTAGAGCCTAGCTGCATCAGAGAGGGGTGGCTTTGGTAAGAGGAGGGAACATTAGCATGGCTGGGGTTGAAGGTGCTCAGCCAGGTCCCTGAGCTTTTCCTTTTTTCTCCCCTGGCCCAGCCCTTTCTGTAGTCTCCCCCAGACCCTCTATTTATTGCTTGCTCTCTAGTAAAGTGCACTAATCTTAAAGGCACAAGATTGGTGGGTTCTTACATGGATATACACCTGTTTACCCACCACCTGGATCAAGATGCAGAACATTTCTAGCACACTTTACAATCTCCCTCATGAGCTCTCATAATCAATAACCTACTCCTAGAAGTAACTTCTATTCTGGAAGGAATGGGGTCCTTAATCTTAACTTGCTAAGACAGAAACACACAGAATGTTCTCTTTGTGTCATAGACCTCTTCTTGATAGTTGGACAGTGTATTTTTTACTTCTCACTCACTCCAAAAAACTCCCTCCAGAGAATGCAGGTGGCTATACCCATCGATGGTTCCCTGTGCCTCTTCCTCTCTATAAGGTGCATAAGTAAGATCCTCTTACTGTTCATTGCCCTAAGCCAGACAGAGGTTTCTGCATCATCTGTTTCAATTCTCAAAACAGCCCTGTAAGGAAGGTGTTTATATTCCTGCCATTTTACAGATGAGGCTCAAAGAGGTTAAGACATTTGCCCCCAAACCCACAGCCTATAAGAAGCAGCCTCAGGCAGTTTGAATCCAGAGCCTGCCCTTAACCACTGGACTATCCTGCCTTCCCTCCCAAGGAAGCCCTGAGACCCACTAGACATGCCATCCATGTTTGCTAACTGACTAGGTGAAATGAACCCCCTTAAAGCAGCTGTCTTGCTAGGCTTTGGAATTGTTATATTGAAAGCACCTAGGATTACTTCCCAGCTGGTAGCTCAAAGTCAGACCAGCTTTGCTCGTGGGGTGAGCACTGGATTCATGTCTGCAGGGGTCCAGCCTCAGCTTGACTCCCACTTCAGCTGGCCAGTTTGGGAAGCTGAATCCAGAGGCCTGGATGTCAGGATCACTGATAAATGTCCCCAGGAGCCATCAAAGGGCGCAGTCAAATGCACTGCTTTCCCAGACATTCCAGAGGCTTCCTGGACCCCCATATGTGATCTTTAGGTGGTATTTAAACCAGCGAAAGCACAAGGCTGCTTGGGTAGGCCATGGAAGGGACTGGTGAGACAACTGAACAGCCAATAACATTGATGCTAGCAAAAGAGATTTTAAAAAAAGGATGTCAAAAAAGAATCATTGTTTTTTCTCCCCTGGTTTTTTGAAGCAGAAAAAAAGAGAAAGGAAGAGTAGGGAAATGGGCCTAATTATAAATGAAGAGTGGCGTGAAGTTCATGATGACTCATTTTTTAAATTGGTGTTTGACAAGAACAAGAAAGAACTGAAATCAGGACAATTAGGAGGTAATGAAGAGCTTAAAAAACAGAGAGAAAAGCAGGTAAAAGAATGAGTCTTGGAGGCTGGGCCTGGAAATGACTACGTGTGTCTCAGGACCAGGCTGGGAATGGGTATCTCATAGGAGATCTGTCTAGAGACAGAGTGACTAACATTCCCTTCTTCCAGATCTTTCTGTAGCTTCTCAGTGCACATCAGAGAAAATCTCAATGCTTCACCTTGACCTCCAAGTTCTAGTCTAAGTGATAAGCTCATGTCTACTGTCCAGCCTCATCCCAAGCCATGTGGGCCCTCACCCTGTCCACATCAGGATTCTAGCATCCTCAAACATACCAAGTTTGTCCCAAGTTCAGGGCCTTTGCATCTGCTCTCTCCTCTGCCTAGGATACCCCGTCCTCACATGAGGGGCAAGGGGATTCGTTCTTGGCCTTCGAGTTTGGTTTCAAGTCAGAGTAAATGTTCCAGAATACCTAGCTGAAGTAAGTCTCCCTGATCATTCCTGTTCACTGCACTCTATGGCATTTCTTCGTAGTCCTTATCATGGCTTGTAATTATAGCTTTTGTTCATTTGCTTGCATGTATGCTGTCTAGTTCCTCCTCTGAACTATGAAAATGGGGACCATGGATGTTTTATTTACCAATGTATTACCCAGCACAATGAATTACACCTAGGAGAGTGAGAAAAACAACCACTTATGCTGTGGCTCCATGCTGGCTTCAGGCACAGTTGGATCCAGGTGGTTTTGTCATCAGGGACCTTTCCCTGTTCACTTAGATCATCTTTCCTCTGTGCCGTCTTCATTCTCAGGCAGGCATTCTCTTGTCCTCAAGGCAGGCTTTTGTTCTACCAGTATAGCAACTCCAGTGGAAAAGAGGCTCTCTTTCTTAATCACTTCAGCCAGAGTTGAGTCACCATTTACTCACTGGACAAGACTTTTTAAGATTTTATTTATTTATTTGAGAGAGAGAGAGAGCACAAGCAGGGGGAGAGGGGAAAGCAGGCTCCCAGTGTGGAACCCCATCCCAGGACCCTGGGATCATGACCTGAGCCGAAGGCAGACGCTTAACTGACTGAGCCACCCAGGCGCCCCTGGACAAGTCTTTATTGAACAATTCTTATGTTCTGGGCACTGTTCTAAGAATTGAGGAGTCATCAGTAAACAAAATGGACAGAGTTCTTGCCCTCTTGGAGCTTACATTCTAGTGGTGGAGGCAGACCATAAATAAGTCAGGATAATAAGCTCTCTAAAATAATTGTAACTGCGAGGGGGTTGGAGGGTCATGGGCAGAAGGTGGTCAATGTGTGGTGCCTCCGATTGCCCTGGCCGGAGCCCGTTTCTCCTCAACCAATCTCATGGCAATGAGAGGAAGGGGGAAATTGTTCCCCAAAGGAAAATGGGGTGCTACTCCAAGAAAAGGGTGGGATGAAGACAGGCAAACCCAGGAAATGCTCTCCTCCAACGGTACAGGGAATAGGCTCAGGTACTCAAGATTCGGGATTGCACTCCTTCAGCAAGTAGGCGGGGTGTGTACTCCTCTGTGCCAGCTATTGGGGAAGAGGCTCGGCGCCCTGGATGAGAGAGGTCATTTCTGGCCTCATGGCTTCGGGTGGTGGTTCTCCCCCCACAAGCTGGGGCGGTGGTGTGTCAGGATCCAGGATCCACCAAGAGACACTAGAGCACCCAAGTGTATAAAGACCTGACTCCAACAAATCAGAGCAGATTCTAGGAGGTCCCCATAAAAATGTCCCTTTCAGTAACTGGGAAGCTTTTACGAGCAGGTGAAGGAACTCGAGTCTCCATGGGTACTTGAGGGTCTACACCCACCAACCTGCCCTATTTCAGCCACACCGTGCCTGACGTCGTGAACGGACCGGTGGGAGGAGGCAGTCCTGGTGGTCAGCAGCTATCGCACCACTTATTTCTCTGTAAAATGTTTCATGGCCTTAAAATCAAGCACGCCCATGAAGGTGCATTGCTTTATCTGTTTTGTAGGTCTTAGAAGAGTGAGAGCCAAGAATTGCAATTTAGAGATTCTAATGAATATTTGCTCCAGAAAGGTCAATTCCCAGAAATGGTTGTGTTTGGGGAAGCGGCCAAGCGTTGGGTGGGGTTTGTTTTCAGCAATCTTAGATAGGCTTGGGGGTTCTCTCATGTCACTGGGAAGTCATGAGATTAGTGACCAAGGGCTTAGAAATGTCTTGTCCTCAAGATGACCCTCTGGGACAGGAGTAACCCTTGGTTTTCATTTCAAATGCCATCCCAGAGGGTTTGGGAATGACTGCCTGGGCCACCGTGTTGAGCACAGATATGGGCTCAGCAGATACAGGATCACAGTATGCTGTAATCTACTAGTAATGTCTGCCAGGGACAAGGGAAGAGTGGGTTGTGCACACTTGCCAGATATTTACCTGATCAAATGGATAATATCCTGCATCCTTGTGAAACATGCCCAGCTAGAAATAGATGCAGAGCAATAACAAAGGGATTGTCCCAATGCCCAGGTCACAATGAAGAGCGAACTCTGAGTTCAGACAACTCCTGGCTCCCTCCACCACTTGTGTCCTGTATGACCCTGGGCAAGTCACCTATCTCCCATAGCTTTGGTTTCCCCATCCCATTATTACAGCAATAACATCATTCCCATCAGGTAGGATTTTTGTAAGGGTTAAATGAGATCATGCATGCAAAATGATTCAAGAAGCCCTACTCTCTTCTTTCCACCCTCTCCCCTACCTATAGCCATCCACTCCGGGGAGGTGAGAAGGCAGGAAGGGGAGGGAGAAGGGCCTGGAATAACTGGATAAGGAATGTGCAGAGAGGCTGGTCTAGACAGGAACTGAAATTGAAACAACTGGAAAAAGACCGGAAGTATAGAAAAACCAACCCCTGAGCTTCCACTAGCAATACAAGCTCATCCAGCTGGTACACCGCCTGCCAGAGAGCCTGTTGGGAGTCGTGGTTAACAGCACAGAGCCAGACTGCGTGGGATGGAAGCCCAGCTCCACCTCGTCCTGGCTGTGTGCCGTCCCTCTCCAGGTCTCAGTTTTCTCATCTGCAGAATGGGAGCAGTAAGGGTGCCTTCCTCACAGGGGTGGTGCGCTCATTAAACGAGACCTATGGAAAGCACCGGCACGGTCCCTGGCACGTAGTAAATGCTGTGATCATTGCAGTCATAGTTACTGTTTATCATCATGGTCTAGCAAGCATTTGTTTCTCCATGGCCTGGAAGTCCACCATTAGGCTCCTTTCTTTCTGCCACATTACTGCCACAAGAACATGGGGAGGTAGAAGAAATGACCATAGAGAGAAACTCCTCCCACTGTGTCCAGGAGATGCGCCGCTCCTGTGGTCCAGGGTTGGAGGGCATCCGAGGCCACTGGGTGAGCATGCCTTGCGGAGACTTCGGAGTCCCATCCGGGCAGATGGCGTCCCCCCGGGCCCTTCATTAATTATCACACAACAGAACCTTGCTGTTTCCAACTCTGATGCCCTGTAATCAGCCAAGAAACCTCACAATTCGATATTTGGAAACAATTAGCTCAGTTCACGGCCTTTGCAGCATCAGTTAATGTGGACATGAACATAAATTATAGGGAAGCAGGGACAGACACAGGGGGATGAGGTCACAGCAGCCATGAACCTCTGGCTCAGATGAGATTCCCCCAGAATGGGGCTGACAGCGGGGTCCTTCTCCCCTCAGTCCCACAGGGGGGGCCACTCTCCACCAGGGGCCTCCCGGGACCCAGAGCCAGAAGCCTGTGGCCAAGGCCTTCAGAGCTCAGGTCCAGGAGGATGTGGGAGAGGCCCAGGTCACCCTGTGCTCAGGCAGGCCCCCTTGGCCACCCTCCTGCCTCCGTAGAGAAAGATGGGAATCTTTCTCTCGACCTAAGAGAAAGATGCCGCGAACCCACATACCTCCAGGTCTCTCAGGACCGCTCTCAGCTTTGGATGTCCCTCCGGGCACGACAGCCCTGATGCCCTTCTCCAACCCTGGCGCAGACTAAGGGTGCTTCCTGGAGCAAGAAACGGGGTCCTCTGGGCTCATTTCCTAGAAGGCTCAACCCAGTCTGTCGGGAAGCAAAGGCTCAGAGACCAGGCCGACTCTGGCTTGAGCACGTAGCCACTGTGTGACCACGCACAGGTGTCTTAACTGCTCCGAGCCTCAGTTTTCACATCTGGAAAATGGGAATTTCGAAAACCAAGTAGGCAGATGGGCTTCCCACAGTGCCCGGCACAGAGAGTACTTGGTCAGTGGGGGTGCTGTTGGCAGTTGCCGGAGTGATAGTTAACAGATAAATAGCGAATGTCTTAGTGGGCTTCAGGGCTTACGGAACACTTGAACACCCCAGTCCCCATGGATCCTCCTAAAGACCAGGAAAAGGAGGCAGCCCAGCAGGCATCTCAAGGCCCCTCTGAGGAGGGATCTGCCTCCAGGCTCGCTCAAATGGCTCTTGGCAGGCCACAGGGCCTCGCCGGCTGTCCCACGGAGACCTCGGCTCCTTGCCACATGGGCCTCTCCATGGGGCCGCTCACAGCTTTCCCCAGGGCAAGGGCTCCGAGGGACCAGCGGGGACTGGGTCAACCCGTTAGCAGCCGTCATCTTAGTTTATCATCACGAAGGCAAGAGCAAGAGAGAAGGCAAGGAGACAGAGCCTCTGTCTTTTTGGAAGCTAGTCTCAGAAGTGACGTCTATTGGGGCGCCTGGGTGGCTCAGTCGTTAAGCGTCTGCCTTTGGCTCACGTCATGATCCCAGGGTCCTGGGATCGAGCCCTGCATCGGGTTCCCTGCTCGGTGGGAAGCCTGCTTCTCCCTCTCCCACTCCCCCTGCTTGTGTTCCCTCTCGTGCTGTGTCTCTCTCGTCAAATAAATAAAATCTTAAGGGAAAAAAAAAAACCCTCTTAGAACTAAAAAAAAATTTTTTTTAAAAAGTGACATCTATCATTTTAGCTGTATTTTTAGAAGCAAGTCACACTCAGAGGGGGAGGCTTCACAGGGATGCCGATGTGACTGCCATGGGGCAGGGATCACTGGGGGGCTCTGTGGGGGCCACCTGCCCCTAAGGGACAGTTAGTCAGGCACCACGTTGAATGTTTGCCGGCATTATCCTACATAATCCCTATTTACGGGGGCGGGGGGGGGGGAAGGGAGTCTGCCAAATACTGTTACTATCCCTGTTTTATAGGTGAGAAAGTTGAAGCTTCGAGGAGTTAGGTAACTGACCCAGAATTCAGGAAGAGCTGCTGGAATTTGAACTGGGTTTTTGTCGCTGGCATTTCGCTCCACAAAAGTCAGGCCACTATCCTTTGGGATCCAGCCACAGACCGTCTGGGCTGCCCTGAACTTGGGAAGGTGACTATCTGACTAATAGGGTCAGGAAGCCAGCCTCCTGGCTGCTCAGGGGAACCTTGCAAATGAACTGTAATTCAGTGGTGCAATTTGCCTTGACCAGGGAAGACTCAGGATTCTGGGCCAGCAGGAGCAAACCCTGTGCCCTGTCTGGCTTGGTCTCCCCGGAGACTTGAAAGTTCCTGAAGAATTGCAGCCAGCCAGCACTGTCTGCTCAGGTGAAAATCTAGAGAGCAGAACTAATCCCGTTGGAAGGAAATTGCCTTGAACCCCCCAAAGGGGGCAAAGCACACCAAGGCATCACCAAGGAAGCAAATGGAATGGGCCTGTTCCTTCCTGACCCCAACTAGCGCAGGGCAGGGCAGCCTTCCAGATGTGGGCAGAGTTCATACCCAGACGGCATGGGAACTCGCACCCCAGCCAGCCTGGTTCACCATCCTGTCTCAGCCACGATCTGATAGTAGAACCCTAAGCAAGCCACGGACCCCTCAAAGCCCCAGGTCCCAGAGATAGCAATCTAACCTCGCAGGACCCCCGTGAGGGCCTGCACAGCACCCGGCAGAGAGTAGGTGGGGGACAGCTGCCACCATCATGCCTGTCTCCCTGGCACAGACTTGGCCCTTAGTCACACTGGGCTAGTCGATTAGGGAATCTGGGAAAAATGTAATTTGTGAACAGGGTGAAGGTCAGCAGATGCACATTCAGGAGCTGGGACCTTTCCCAGCTGCAGAGTTGACATGAAATGGGTCGTAGCCCTATTCTATAGAGAGCTTTGGCCAAATGAGTCTGTGATGTGAAGCCCCTGCTTGGCAACGTGGTGTCTTTCAACCACCTCAAAAGAGCAGACCGCCCACAACGTCTGCGCTGTAGCCAGGTGCGAGGCTGGTTAGCAACAGCTCTTGTCTCTTCTTGAGAGGACTCCCTAAGACCCCATGGGGACATGGATTAATCTGGAGTGCTTGCCATATGCCCACTCTACCCTGGATCCTTCGGTACGATCTGTGGCAATTCTCAACTTGCTAGAAACCCTGAAATAATGTACTTGCTCTGTGATCTTGGGAGGAAGACTTGACCTCTCTGGGCTTCAGAAAATGGGATTCCTATCAGCACCTACAGAGCTGTCATAAGGACTTAAAGGTGACACATGAACCACAGTGCCTGGTGCCTGATATAAATCCTCAATTACTGGTATCTCCCCGTTGCTATGTGCTTCCTTAGAATGATTCTACAATCCTTGGGTCCCAAGGAATAAAGCTAGAAGTATTTCCCTGGTAGTGGATCAAGGAGGAGCAGAGCACTGACAGGCAGCCCCCATGAGGGAGAGGGGCCCCCGGGGTCTTTCTGCAGGTTTACGGTGGGCTGGGGACAGGTAAGAGAGATCCAAATGTCACCTTCCACCTCCAGATGTCTGCCCTGGATGCATCATGCCTCCATTCACAGAAATTTTGGTGTTGGCATAGGGGACAAAGGGACCGCCCATCATAGCTCAGTATCCTAAGGAGAAACACCAACAGAGGAGCAAGCTTATGGCAGAGAGATGGACGCTTTCAGTGCCCATCAGAGCTCCTGGCACCCAGGGGGTGGAGGCCATGCATGTGTGCATGAGTGTGTGAGAGAGAGAGAGATCGTCTATGGTGGGGGACACTCGTCAGCAGTCAGGTCTTCACCAGCAGTGAATCGAGTGTGCTGGGTTGCAGGAAGAACCTTCTCATCTGCCAGGAGGGCTGCCTGCCGAGTTTGGGGGCTGCTGGCTGCAGATGGTCAGATATTAAATTCTGCTCTGCCTCCCATCTGGTGGCTGTTCTGGCTGCCTGGGAGAATTCTCCATGGGCCAGCTCTGGGTTCTGGACAAGCCACTCTGCCCTGATCCGACCCTCCAGTGACCCTTCACAGGGCTGTGCTCAGCTAATCAGGAGGGTCCTCCCCCTCCTGCCAAGAACCCCCTTCCTCCCCTGATGAGGCAGCCACTTCCGCTCTCCCCTCCGAATCTGCTCCCCCAGAGCAGGGCAGAGCAGGGGCACAGGGTTTGGCATCAGATCCACCAGGTTTTGGTCATGTCCTGGCTCTACTGGGCATTCACCTGGACCTCTCTGAGCCTCTGCTTCCTCCTCTGTGATCCCACATCACAGGGCCACTGGAGAGACGAAATAGGGTCTCCTGACCTTGATGCTGTTGATCTATTGGAATGGATACTTCTTTGTGGGGAGGGCCTGCCCTGTGCTTTGTAGGGTGTCGAGCACCATCCTTGGCCCATTCTTGACCTCAACCCACTATGCCTGTGGCACCCCCCCCCAACTTGTGACAACCAAAAATTGCCACACTTTGCCAAATGTCCCCTGAGGGTCAATATTGTCCCCGCCAAAAAATCACTGCAGTGGAGTGTTTTGTACTCTGCCTGGCACATGATGAACACTTGATACACAGAGACTACCCCAGACCAGCAACCAGGGAGCTTAGAGCATTGCCTGGCATGCAGTAAATGCTCCACCAATGTTAACTGAGATTGCTATTGCTTTGCCAAAGGACCTTTCGAGCCTTTTGGTTTTTTGTTTCGTTTTTGTTTTTTGATGTTTAAATACATATATTTTATTTATTTATTTTTATTTAAATTCAATTAGCCAACTTACAGTACATCATCAGTTTCAGATGCAGTGTTCAATAATTCGTCAGTTTTGTATAACCCCCAGTGCACATCACAGCACATGCCCTCCTTAATGCCCATCACCCAATTACCCCATCCCCCCCTTTGGAGCCCTTTGAAAAGAGGTTTTAAATCTGGGGTTTGACATTCATACATCAAACATGTATGGAGAGCTGTAGGCCAGCCTGGGGTGGATACATACATGGGGCCCGGTTTCAGTAGGTAAGAGAAACGGGACCAGGGGATGGCGGGGGGGGGGGGGGGGCAGGCAACACAACAGAAATATAAATCGATCATCATTCTCGTCATTTTTCTGTTGCCACTATTGTCCTTATTATGATCACTAGCATTTGTTCACCACTTACTCTGTTCCAGGCAATGTTCTAAGAACTTGAAACAGTATCTCATGTAATCATCCAGATGATTATTCCTATTGTGCAAACCAAGAAATGAAGGTATTTCAGTAACTTGCCTGAGGGCACAGGCTTGTGATGGAGGCCTTTCTGCAGGGTTCCTGGGGTGCGGTGTCAAGAAGGGTCACCCAGCTGGCAGGTCAGGAAAGAGAGGCTGACATGTGAGCTGCATTTTGAGCCCTTAGTAGGGTTGCTTTTAAGGAAAGGAGGGGAGGTAGGGAGGTCCAGGCAGCGGGTAAAGACTGGATAAGGCTCTGAGGCTGGAAAAGTCAGCTTTCATTCCACAGAGCAGGCAACTTTGGGGGGGAAGATGTGCAGAAAGAAAAGTTGTAGCAGGCCTCCCTCTGCCTCTCCCTGGGTCTCTGCCCCAAAGCCAGCGGTGCCATGTGGGCAGGGCACCCCTCCTGGGGCTCCAGTAGCCACATCTGTCCCCTTCTCAGCCTCATTATGCACAGAAGTGTTAGGATCCTGGTCAGGGGACATCTGCCGCGCTACGGTGACTGAGGGTCCCGGGTTGCCCAGAACTGAGGGGGTCCCCAGGATGTGGAATTTTCTGCGCTAAAACCAGGATAATCCCGGGCAAACCAGCAAGGTCAGTCCCCAAACTGTGGCCCCTTTACTGGCCACACACACCACCCTGGGCTTCCTGTGGGCGAATCAGCCCCACCTTCCACCCAGCCAGCCTTCTAAGCCCCCCTGAAAGGGCAGGCCTGGGCCAGGCGGTCCGACAGCTGTTTCCCAGCTGCTTGGCAAAGCCCACCTTCTTCAGGGTGGGAGAATCCGAGAACCACCAGGGAGACCCAGAGAAGGGAAAGACTCGCTCAGGACCACCCAAGAGTCAGCAGCAGAGCTGGGACCCGAGGCCAGGTCTTCTGGATAAGCAGAATAATTTCCATTTAAATTTAAAGGAGAATAATGGTAATAACTTGAGGTTTATCAAGCTCTTACTAGACCCCAGCCCCACACTGAACACTTCACTGGCAACATAGCCCTGAATGTCCATCCTGACCTGAGAAGCTAGTACTTTTCTCATCAAGATCATTTTACAGAAAGGAAAACTGAGGCACGTATAAGTTAAATGATTTGGGCAAGATTCAAACCCAGGAAGCCAGACACCACAGCCCAAGGAGGTAACCATTGTGCAACCCGGCCTCACAGGAACAGCATCTTACCTGGCCCCTGGTGGCATCACTGTGGGCAAGTCTGAGTTTGAGGCCCTTGCAAAGTACTGCAGTGTGAAGGAGACACACACACACACACACACACACACACATACACACACACACACACACACACCCCTCTGGGTCTTTTTTCCCGTGGGACACTTCCCTGACACCTGAACATACTTAACGAGGGGTCTCTACTTGAGGATCCCCAGGAAGCGAGCAACACTTACCTTCAATAATGACTTGCTAATGGTGGTGCTTCCAGCACCGTGGTAGGTTAGAGCGGTGGTGGACAGGGACAGGGCACCTCTCCCTCCCAACTTCGTGGAGAACCAGTCACTCGCTTTGTAATTACAGGACCCTGCCTGACCGCCGCAGGGGACAAGAGGTAGAGGTAAAAGGAGAGATGGTATTCATTCAAAACTCTTTATTGCAGTTCCATTAGGCATTGGAGAGCCAGCCAGTCATGAACATGACACAAAGACCGAGAAGCAGCCAGGGAGCCAAGGGGAGTGTGGTCTATGGTGGGTTGGAGGTGAGCCCCGGGGACTCAGAAAACGCAGAAGAGGCACTTGCCCCAGTCTCCAGAGGTAGGAGAGGTCTCCTGGAGGAAGTGACATCTCAGCTGAGATCTGAAGGGGAAGTAGGGTTTAGCCAGGTAAAGAAGGCTAGGCAGGTATTCCAGGCATAAAGAAGGGCTCGTGCAAAGGCCCAGGGGTGGAAGACAGTGGCCCACGCTAGCAGTTGTCAGTCACTTTATTCTTGATTTGGCCAGAGCCTAGGTCATGGAGTGGAGGAGGGGAGAGGAGAGGATGGAGAGGTGGGTAGAGCCCAGATCGATAGAGACCTACAGTTCATCCTATCTTGAGGGCAGTGGAAGGCCATTTCTGGGCTTAAAGTGAAGGGGTGACAGGATTGATTATCTTTATGCTTCAGAATGTCACTCTCATTGCTATGAGGAAAATGAATTGGTTAGATGGGGTGAAGCTAGTAAGAGCGTGGGGCTGAATCTTCTTGATTCTCTGATTATCTTCAATACTTATTACAGTGGGTGGTTGGAAGGGAAGGAAGGAAGGGGAGGGAGGAATGGAGCCCGTATAACAAATGAATACAAGTTCAAGAAGGAAGTACTTCAACTTGGAATGTGAGAGAATTTTATAACCATCAGATTGGCCCAAAGATGGAGAGACCTGCCTTGAGAGGCAGTAAGGGCTCTGTGTTGGGGAATATTGAAGCACAGACTGAGATAGGATTCAGAACCACAGGGGAAAACAGTAGCATTGATAACTTCCTTTTGTATAGGACTTCACATTTCTAAAACAGTTTCATTCACTTTGTCTCTTTTAATTGTCATAATATCCGTGTATCCTGACTATTACCCTGAGTATTATCTCCTTTTCACAGATGAGGAAATTCAAATTCACAGAAGTTAAGTGTCTTTTCCAGCTCGTAAGAAACAGAACTTGCCCTGGAAGGCTTCTGCCTCCAAGTGCCCTGCTTTTTCCAGAGAGCCCCAGCCAACTTCCAAAGTTGCTTCTAACCCTAAAATGATGGATTTCTTAGCAGAAGTCATTTCTGCCCTATAGGGGCTTACACTCACAATATAAAATATGGTGAGAGCTCCAACTCAGAGAGCTGGTTCCAAAGAATAGGCAGAGTAGCACAGTGGAAATCGGGCAGTTCAGGAGTCATCAAAACCTGCCTCCTACTGGCTGTGTGGCTTTGGGCAAGTCACCTTACCTCTCTGAGCCTCAGTTTCTTCATCTATAAAGGAAGGGTTATTAATACCATGTCACAGGGTTGTTGAGAGAGATAAAGTATATAAAGGGCTGTATTGGTCAGGATTCTTTTGGTTGTAAGTGACAGAAACCCAACTCCAGACAGACAAAAAAGGAATGTATTGCATCCCTAGTTCCCTCTGTTCTCTGCTTGTCTTTTCTTCTCTGGAAATGGAACCCTCAGTCTCTCCTCCCACAGATGAGCCTCTTCCACATGGCAAGAACATTACCACCCACAGCCTCAGTAGTGAGAGAGCTTCCTTCACCTAGTAACAGTATATCCGTCCCAGGGAAGGTCCTTGATTGGTCGTACTTGAGTCAGGTGCTCACTCTTCAGACCGATCACTTTGGGAGAAGGGTATGAGGTACTGTGATTGGCCACACCTTAGTCTTGTACTTACCACCATGGCCAGGAGAGTAGGATACATTATGAAAGGAAAGATTATTTAAAAAGGTCACTAAAACCCATTACAACCACCTAGGACCATGTCTGGTATGGAGTAGCTGCTCATTAAATGCGAACATTGTTGGTGCCATTGTCTGGGGGAGTCAGTGACAGCTTTGTTTGTAGAGAAGTCTGGAGCTGAGGCTTCTTGGGAAAGTTCTAGCGAGGCGAGGTCAGCTACATAGACCTTGTTAATGCTAAGTTCATGTTCACCCCTGTGGAGACCATTATACGTTTCACCTGCATCTTGTAGGTAACCTCTATAGAGAATAACTTACATGTAGCAGAACTAAAATGGGGGGGGGCTTGGGGGACAGATGGGCCACTCACTAAGGGTTCCCACACCCTGAAATTTGCTTCTGTAGTTGTTTCTCTTTTATTCACCAGTCCCTTTCATTCATTACTTTATTCAACAATATTTCTGTGCACCTTCTCAGGCCTGAGGATTCAGCAGTGAACAAGACACACAGCCCTCACACTTGAGGTCTAGCTGGCTCGCAGTCATGATTTATCTCTACTTTTTTCCTCACATGTTGATAAGCTTTAAATGTTAACCTCATCAAAGAGGGGATAAAAAGAACCACGAATTATGGTTCACAATTTACGTGGCTGAGTCAAAGAACTCGTGTTGGCTCAGTAACAATTCCAAAACGATTACATCTCTACACCCTCTCAGGCAATTTCTTAGGAAGGAGGCACATGCCCATTCCATAACTCCCTGAGGCTTTCAAGCTGGCTCCAAGCCAGGCATCATATGCACCATACCCATGTTCTTTGGCCCACAGAACACTTTAAATGCAATTTGTTGCCAGCATTTAAAACTCACTAGATTTCTAAAATCTGAATCTGAGGCTTCTCTTAGGAAGCCAAAAGACCTACTAATAATGGACCCATGGTCCACACAGCAACGATTGGCTAGAGCCGCATCGTGTTCATCCCTTTAGACAGGATCTGTGCTCTCCGATTCTTCAAAGTTCCCATGTGATTCACTTTTCTGAGTCATTAACTGACTGGTCCCTGAGTTTGCTGGCCTGGGAGTAGAGGCCACTGGGTGAAAATGTAATCTTTGCCAAGGGTCTCTGCTTAGTCAAACTGCCTCCAAGCCTGCCCAGAAGCCCTTCCCTCTGCAGCAGCCCCTCCAAAACCTCCATGGTGTAAAAGACATTTAACGCTGGGGAGAGAGACAAGTGGCCTCATCCAGAGGCAGGTGAAGCCCAGACTTGGATTTTTCACACTCTGTTTTCAAAACCCAGCCTATTAGGTGAAGCCACTTGAGGGAATAAAAGACAGAGATTCAAGTGGTTTTCATTGCATCAAAGATGAGTGAGTGTTTTACCTAACGTGTCAGGAAGGCAGTTTTAATCGTCAGAATTACCTTCATTCAGCCTTTGAAAGGCTGGATTCTCAGGATTCTCTGAGCTCAGAGAGCCTCTTGTTCAATGGGTATATAAGAGCAGAGCAAGGAATGGATGGTTCTTTGGCTTGCTCTCAGGTTGGGGAGGGGGGCTAATCACTTTCGGACGATTTGTGCCCATGGACTGCCAAACACTAAGTAGAAGTCGGAAGAAATGATTCACATTCTGATTCAGAGAGTGTTTATTAAGTACATACTATGCACTTCAAATGCTGTCTACAAGACAAATCCCTAAACTATGTCACCAGCTCAGACCTCTTTTAATCTTTATATCTTTCTACTTGACATTGCCATTTGAATGTCTCCCAGATTGCAAACAGCCACGTTCTAAATTCAACTCTTTACCACACCCCACACACACATTCTCTCACATCTTCCCCAGCTCAAGAAATATCAACTTTATCTCCACAGTTGCCTAAACTAAAACTTAGAAGTTGTTCTTTTTTTTTAAGAGAGAGAGAGAATGCACACATGTGAGCAGTTGGGGGCAGAGGGAGAGGGAAAGAGAGAATCTTTTTTTTTTTTTTAAAGATTTTATTTATTTAT
This sequence comes from Neomonachus schauinslandi, assembly GCF_002201575.2. Lineage (NCBI taxonomy): Eukaryota > Metazoa > Chordata > Mammalia > Carnivora > Phocidae > Neomonachus > Neomonachus schauinslandi. The sequence continues at coordinate 78,860,664 of NC_058416.1, forward strand.
TTGAGAGAGAGAAAGCATGAAGTGGGGAGGGTCAGAGGGAGAAGCAGACTCCTCGCTGAGCAAGGAGCCCGATGCGGGACTCGATCCCGGGACTCCAGGATCATGACCTGAGCCGAAGGCAATCGCTTAACCAACTGAGCCACCCAGGCGCCCGAAAGAGAGAATCTTAAGCAGGCTCCACACCCGATGCAGAGCCCCATGCAGGGCTCAATCTCATGACCCTGAGATTATGACCTGAGCCAAAATCAAGAGTCGGACACTTAACCAACTGAGCCACCCAGGCGCCTAGAAGTTGTTCTTGATCTCCTTCTCATTCATCCACGATAGCCAATTCATCAATAAGTCAGAGACCGGAAGTGGTTTTTCCTAAGGGCACACAGCAAGGAAGTGGTAAACCTACAGCTCAGAGCTCTTTCTAGCTGGGTCTCTTCTTAGCAATCCTATTTGGAGGTGCTTTGGGAGACTTCTCTTTGTCTTCTCCCAGATTTCCCATCCTCTTCCCACCTCCCAAGACCTTGGGAAACTCAACACTGCTTCCCACCTCCTCTGGATCCTAACGTGTGGCGCTTATAATGCAGCCAGGATGTGTCTAGAGCAGAGTAAGCAAGCAGTGAGTATTAGCTGTTGCTCGCCTTAGCCACTTGTCAGCCATGAGACTTACTGCGGAATCTGCTACAGACCTTGGTTTCCCAGAGCCATGTGATTTCCCAAGACCTCAGATGGCCCCTCATTGATTCAGGCAGCACTCCTACTGGTATTGATCAAATATCAAGACTGCCTTCCTCTTGGGGTTGTTAATTGGCCCAAGAACTGTGTGCATGGGGGACCTAACAGATTTCTGAATGAAATCATTGATACCTTTCCCTTGGCATCAGCTCAGAGAGGGGGTTAGCGGTCCTTGAAGTGCTTGGGAAAGCCTTCTTTTATGAGGCACTATCCTCATCTGTGGTATTATTCATTGGCTGGATAACTGAAGGTTTTACTTCCTGTATTTGTCAACCCTTTATTGAGCACCAACTGCATGCACAGCCTCCAAGAGGTCTTCTCTGCCACATTACCTAAAATTACCTCCAGCTGGTCCCCTCTCTGCCCCCTTGCCCTGCTGCTTTTGCCGTAGCATGTATCAGTTTGACATTACATTACTTGTTTACTTGTGGATTTGTATGTTATTTGTGTCTTTACTTGTTTTATGGTCAGTCTCCATGACCAGAACGTCAGCTTCCTGAGGGCCGGGGCTGGGTCGGTTTTGCTCACTGGCTGTGTCACCACAGCCTGGGACATACAGTGAGTGCTCCTTGAATATTTATCAGATGAATGCATGCAAAGCACCGGGCCAGGGACTTTGCCAGGGGAAAAAAAAAATTGAACAGTAAGTTGTGGATTCTGCCTTCAAAATGCTTATTTGTTGGGTGGTCAAGCAAAAATCATTACAATTCTGGACAGAATTGGGTGTGTTCTAAGAGAGGGACCTTGCCATTCTCTGAGGGCCAGGGAAAAGAGAAGGGGAAAAGACCTCAGAGACTGGCTGCCATTCATTCTTTACTGTCTGTTTCCTCTCCTGGCCTGACTACAGATTGCAGGCCGACAGCAGGGACCATGTCTGTCCAGTTCATCATTAATCTAGGCGCAGGTTGGAGTGTGGCAACTAGTAGTTCAGTCAATGTCTTATTTTCGTTTTAGCTGGGAGATTGAGATGAGGTTTGGAGTGTAAGCGATTTTGGGGGGAGGTGACCCCAGAAAGATTCGTGTTATCATGCAAGTTACCATGGTGGGAAACCAGAGCTGAATCCTGCACGGAAGCCTTGGGAGCCAGTGGAGACCACGTATCTCAAAGTTATCCCCCTCAAGGGGACTTATTCCCCAACTCGTGTCAGGCATTGATTGAAGGCACTCCAAGGCGGGGTAGGCTAATCTCCCCTGATGTTTCTTCTGCAAGAGACTACAGGTGCTACCAGCTGGAAGTTAGATCAGCACGCATGAGAATTGTAGATGCCAAGGGGATACAGGTGGAGCACTACCAGAAGGTGCTGCAGTGTAAATATTTATTGAATGAATCAATAAATGAATGAATGGACATTGGTCGGATGCCTACTACAAACCAGGTGTCTTGTGGCTATTTGTTAATGTGATTTTCAAAGCTTTTGAAAGACAGGTAGATACTGGGGCCCAGAGAGGTTAGGTAACTTGCTCAAGGTCACACAGCAAGCAAGAGGCAGAGCTTAGATTTGGCCCAGTCTCGTCTGGTTCCATGTCCTCCCCACACCCCCACCACTGCCGCCTTTCATAATGTCAGCGGGTGGAATACAACAGCAATGTGGATACTCTGGGCTGGAAAACTCAGGAAGGGTCCTTGCTTGTCTCATTCATCTTGTTTATCTACCTTCTCTTTGGCTCCAGGTCTGGGTCAGCCCAGCCTTGTCCCAAAGCCCAGTCAATGGACCCCCTTGTCCAGAGGTCACTACAACCCTCCAGGGCTTCACTTCCATCAGAATTCCCCCCTTAAGGGTGGTGGGCTTTGGATTCCAATAGACCTGAGTTCAAGTTCTGGAGCTGCCACGACTTAGCTGTGTGTCCTGGAGCAAGTCATTCTACCTCTCTGTGCCTCTGTTTCCCCCCAAAGAAGGCCAATAATACCCAACTCGCAAGGTGGCTGTGAAGATTAAAAAGGATGAGCACAACCCATAGTAAATGCACAAGAAATGGTAACCATGATCTCAAAACAGTGATGCTTAGCTTATTTGTCACTTGCTCCCCCATCTTTCTGTACCCCAAACCACTTCTTCTACCCACTTCCTCCTTGATATCAGCAACCAGTATGTAGTATTGAATCACATAGACCCTGGAGCCAGTCTTCCTGGGTTCAAACCCTGGTTCTGCCACTTACCAAGCTAGCGAGAGCTAATGCATAGAAAGTGCCTGCCATATTATGAGTGCTCGCATGCTACTGTCTATCCAAGTATTTACTATCATCATACTTCTTGTACTGTCATCATTAATATTACCTAAAAGTCCTCCCATGAGTCAGCAAAACCTTATTAGACACCTACTGTGTGCCAAACACTGGGCAGAGCCCTGGGGCCCAAGACATGAAGAAAACAGGGTCCTTGCCTCAAGGAGCACTGGGTCAGATGAAGAAGCAGAGCCAAAGGACAGCAAATACAGAGCAAACTGATCAGCCCTGGGACAGTGGGAGGGCCAGAAAAGCATTGACATCACATCCGGTGAAGAAGCCAAAGCATCCAGACCCTTCCCTGTGGACCCCCAGACACAGCTTTTCTCCAAACACCCTGTCATCCTCTCTATCCATACTTCTCATTCTGCCCCAAAGCTCCCACTTCCTGCCCAATAGCATAGCTAGAATGCTCGGTGGGTCTCTATGCTTGGTCTCCCCTTGACAAACCAACTGAAGGCTCTGCGAGGCTGGGGCAGTATCTTAAGTTTCTTCTCCATGCCATGAAGTAGCCAACACACAATGCTGCCACATTTATGGATGCTGGCAGGAGACATGAGATTCCTGGGTCAGAGACATGGGATTTTATTACTCACAGCAATAGTAGTAACCAGGGCATCAGCTTTTGTGCCAGTAGCCCAAAGCCCCATTCCCACAGAGCAACACAAACAGGACCAGATGTTGTGGTTTGGATTACAGGAGAGGAATCCCAAATTTAGAGAAGCTGAACCTTTTATAACAGGAATAAACAAACCTGCCCTTTGCTCTGGAGCAAGTCAGTATCTTTATTATACAGGACAGTAGGCATGCCTGCCTTTTGCTCTGAAGGGAGATACTATTTCTATCTTCCGAAGCTGTTATACAAACATCTTGAAAAGATAATCTGGAAAAAAGGCAATCAGTGCCTCTGCTGGCAAGACAGGTAGAAATGAAAAAGATACGTGGTCTCCCAACAAATATAGATGGATGGATTGGTGGATGGATGGATGGATGGATGGATGGATGGATGGATGGATGGATGG
>NC_058416.1:78864645-78910091 GCF_002201575.2 Neomonachus schauinslandi
GGATAGATGGATGGATGGATGGATGGATGGATGGATGGATGGATGGAAGGATGGGTGGATTGGTGGATTGGTGGATGGATGGACGGATAGCTGAATGGATAGATGGAAGGATGGGTGAATGTATGTATGGATTGGTGGGTGGGTGGACAGATGGATGGGTGGATGCATGGATGGGTAGATGGGTAGGAGAATTAAAAATTGCAAGGCAATGCTTTTTAAGCTGTGTTCCTAGAAGTCATAAGTGTTTCAGGGGTCCCCTTGAGGAGGAAAGAGGTGCCAGGGGTCTTGCCCCCTCCCCAGTGATTTCTCAGAAGCTCCTCCTTCACTTATTTTATATATTGGCTTCTGCATACAATTCTATTTGGAAATATAAATATGTATATATATGTATATATATATTGCGACAGCTAAAACAAGTTTGGAAATCATTGGTGTAGGAAAGTGATTCCCAAACTTAAAAATGTGTCAGAATCACTGGAAGTTTGTTGAAACCCAGATTGCCAGACCCCACCCCCAGAGTTGCTCATTCAGTGGGGCTGGGGTGGGTCTAGAAAATCTGCATTTCTAACTAGTTCCCGGGTGCTGCTGATGCTGGTCTGGGGGCCACACTTTGAGAACCACTTACAGTTGTAGAGAAACTATCCTGATCCTACCATGCAATGAAATTCAATTATTGAGTGCCTGGGATGTACTAGCAAACTGCTAGGCATATTGAAGTCCATAAAAATGGATTCAGGCATGACCCTTACTTCTCAAAGATCTTCTAATCTCGAAGCAGAGACAAGAACCCCATATAAATTAATAATAATAATAATAATAAGAGGAGGAGCTATCACTGAGCAAATACTTTATGCTAAAGACCATGCTGAGGGCTTCACGTGCATTGTCTCAGTTAATGAGCACAATCCTGGGAGGTAAGGACTATCGTCATCCCCATTTTGACAGATGAGAAAGCTGAGGTTCAGAAAGGGTAATTAACTTGCCTAAGGTCACACAGCTAGAAAGTGGCAAAATCCAGGACTGACTCCAGAGCTTTTAAATCACACCATATCCTTGCACACTCCCCTCTGCCACACGATTAGAGAAGAGTGTAAGACAGTTTGCTTGAGTGTCAGATTAAATAAATCAAATGCCAAAACATATGAAGCTAATGGTGCTCTAGGCTGTCAGGCTGAGAAGAAGAAAGTGGGTTCTCTCATTAGGGTTTTAAAAGTCAGGGTGAGGCCAGCAGAATTGCTTTCTGGGGTTCAGGGCGGTATAGACTGCAAAGTGTCGCACACTAGCAGCCCGGACTTTGAGCTTGTCTGACTTGATCATTGCACTGAGTCCTTCAGGAGCCAGAAATCCTGCCTGGGGTGTTGGTTGCCCCAGCCCCTGGCACAGTGCCTGGTACATAGCCCATCAAAAAAGAGGGGATGGCAGATGATTAAATGCACAGTACAAGATGTCACAGAGAATTCCCAGACCAGTTGCTCTCAAGTTTGTTTTTCAAATGAAAGCTAAATGAGGAAGCCAGATATACAGACAAAGAACAGATCAACTCAGAATGGAGGGGGAGTCTAGCGGGTCCAGGGCACCCTTCCCCAGCCTTCTGCCTCCACCTACAGCCCCTAAGACACTGCTGTAGGACCCAAGGAGGTCCTAGGACAGAGAAGGAAGCTATGCTCCAGTCTAACCCCCTTAATTTTATAGATGGGAAAACAGAGACCCAGAGAGGGGAGGGGCCTGCCGCAGGTTGCACAGTGAATGGAGGACAGAGTCAGATGAGAAATCACTGCGGCCCTAGGTTGGTAGCTTTCCGGAATACTGAGCTGGAATTTCACCCACTCCTCTCTCTACCACCTCCCCGTTACTGTCTCCCAGGGATTAGTCTCAGAATTTTCTTAACTCTTAGAAATAAGTTCCAGTGTATCATCTTTTCTGTGCATGTCTCAGGTATGGGGTGGGGAGGAGAATTGCAAGAGATTGCTGCTTTGATGGGGGAGGGGGGGAGCTGTCATTGTTGCTGAGAAGCTGTGTCATTGAACTCCAAGTATCAGCAAGCTGAGGGTAAGGACCCAACCCAGCTCACCGGGGTGGTCTTACTGGCATGGAGTAGCCAACCTGAGACCAGCTTCAGTTTCCCCTGAGGAGCTTGCTAAAAATGCAGCCTCTTGGGTCCTCTCCCCCACACCAAGACCTACAGAATCAAAATCTATGGAGGCACAGTCCAGGAACTGGTATTCTCCCTCTCAGGCAATTCTTAGGCACCTAGAAGTTTAAGGGCCTCTGCTTTATGTTCTGATTAAGATCTCCCTTGCACTCAAACACTTCCACTCCCAGGCACTGAAAACCATGTCCTTGGTCAGAGTTCTTACACTGGTGGCTACCACCTGCTTCATTCCTAGTGAATGCCTTTAGGTGGGCCATGCTCTCCAGTTAGCCACAAGCCCCACTACTCCCTGATGTCTCAAAGCCAGCCCGCTTCATCTGTTCCCTGGAAGTCCTGCCTTCTCCCTGCCATTGCCTTCAAAATGCAAATACTTTGGTTCGTCACAGCCCAGTGGGACAGGCCATCAAACACTCCAGGTTTAGAGAATTCTAAGATACAGCACCTTGAGTTGAGATGGGGGAGTTCAAGAGGGCATCCTGTATTGGGGGTGCAGGAGAGAAGGAAAGGACTAAATCAGGAGTATGAACAGCAAGCTTAGGGCTCCTTCCGAGTTTTCAGTTGATTCTCTGGGGTGCTCAAGACCCCCCATATCCTAATGCCCCCACCCTCATTTGATGTCTCCTCTATGGACACACACTGCAAGACTGGAGGGCAGCCACAAGATACAGACAGTCCCCAGGGAGGCCCAACACTCTCATCCCATTCAAGTCAGGGCAGCACAGAGGGGACCCAGGCCCAGAGGTCTCCAAAGCTGAGTAAATAGGAGCAGGAGGCACCTGATGAGTCTCAGGAAAACGGGAAAGCTACAGTGAAGGTTTAGCGCCATCTGTCGGTCATTCCGGGAACTGCATCTCTGCCGAGTACGCCGCGTAGAGCAAAGGGCACCTGCAAATTTGCCCTGCGGGGGTTTCTCAGGCAAGAAGTTGCCTCCTTTTTGCCCATTAAAGCACCCTGGAAGACCACTGGTTCAGTAGCTCCTGGCCTTTTCAAGGTCTCAGACTCCTTTTAAAAAAGACTACTGAATACTACAAACCCTCTACCCCAGTAAAGCACACCTGGACTTGATTTTGCATATAATTCCAGGGGCCATCTTCAGGTTCGGATTACTTTCTGAGACCCAGGGATGCCAAGGGGTTTGTCCAGGCTCACACAACCCATTCGTAGCAGAACCAGGTCTGGAAGCCAGATGTTCCAGCTTCAAATCTAGTGCTTCCCGTGCCCAGGCTGCCTCTTTAAGCCTTAAAGGGCTCCTCCCTCGTTCTTCCCTGTAAGAATCATATGAATGTCTGCCAGGGGTGTTTAACAAGTCAGTAACCATCCCAGGGACTGTGGCAGCCCCACCCCTCCCAGTGGTTCCAGGCTCTCAGACAACCCTTTTCCTTGCTCCTTGGCCCTGCTGCCCTGCCATTCCCCCAGATGCCCCCAGGGCCACTACAGTGACCCACCCCTCTTAGGGACCGCCGAACTAGCATCTTGAGCTGGGAGCCAGGACAGGGATCTGGTAAGTCGTTGAAAGGCTGTTGCCCTTGGATCAGTCACCAAACCTCCCTAGACATTGGCCGCCCCATGTGTAAAAGCCACGGCTGGGGATAGTCATCTCCAGGGTCCCTTCCTGTGTGCTATCCCTTTCACTCTGTGCAAGACTGCCTCACAGGCATGATCCTTCATAAGCATATCTAAGTGACTTCCCCAGCCAGGCATTCCGGGACAGGGTCAAATTCTTTTCCAGAATCAGAGACCCTGGGTGGGTGGGGTGGAAGACTACTTACAGGAAGGGGGATCTATGTGCAATGGGAGCCGGGGGTGGGGGGTACACAGAGGAGGCACCCCTGGGGACCTTCAACTCAGGGGACCTTCAACTCAGGACAGAGAGGCAGACCAAGGGGCATCGCTGGGGAATGGAGGAGCGAGGGGGATTGTGAGTGGCAGATAAGGGGGTAGCCAGGAGGGGCACAGGGTTTGGTATACAGTTGATGGCTAATTAGGGAGCTACAGTCATTACAGAGCTGGACCCCTGTAAGCTCTTCATTCATTCATTTATTCAACAAACGTTAATTTGGTTTTTGGTTGGAGCAGAAGCTCTCAAACTTGAGTGTGGACCAGGATCTCCTGGCGAACTTGTATAAAGCACAGATTCCTGGGCCTCCACCTCAGTGTGTGGTTCAGCAAGTCTGGGGCAGGGCCCCAGACCTGGTACTGCTAATGAGTTCTGAGGGGATGCTGAAGCCTCTGGTCCAGGGAACATGCTTTGAGAAGCACTGACTTAGAGTGAGAGATGAGACAGACCCTCCCCCCACCCCTCTGCCCCCCACCACGCCCTTGTGGAGCTCCTAGCATGCAGCATTAAACAAGTAAATATCCTAAAGTGTCTTGCCTTAAGAAAGGGGAAGCCCAGGGCATTAGGGGAGCTCAGGGCAGGGGTTTCCCCAAAGAGGAGACATTTACACTGAGACCTAAAGGCTAAGTAGAACTGGTCCGGCAAAGCGGCAAAAGGCGGAGATTTTAGTTAAACACTTAGTAGCTGCCAGAACCCCTCTCACATTCCTCATCTATTCTTCCCAGTCAATGGGAGGGAGGCAGGATTGATCCCATTTTACAGATGAGGAAGCTGAGGCTCAGAGAGGCAGAGGACTAGCCCCAGATCACGCAGCGAGAAAGCAGCCCCAGCCTGTCTGCGCACAGGCCACCTCTCAGTAGCTGCCCCTCTGCAGCTTCTGCCCAGCAACCCCCCCACCTCCTCCCCTGGGGGAGCCACTGCCTAGACACAGCTGCAGAGTGGCCAGCCACACTCTGCCTCTCCCCGCTCTCCGCCCAAGCCCTTCAAGTGTTTTCGCTGCTGGGTGAATTCAACAGATGCCTTTCGATCGCAGCCTATTAAATTAGCCCCTCTCTGCAGCCAAAAGAAGATAATTATGTTTTCATTAGCCCTGGATAATGTATTACCCCCTCAGTGGCAGCCACATCAGCAAACCTCCTCCTTCCCCCTCCTCCTCTTGGTTCCACGGAGCACCGTGCTCCCCTAGACCCACCTCTAAGCTGCTGCGTGGGGACTGGTTAGGGTCCAGGGTGGCAGAGAGGGGGGACAGAAGGCAGCCTCCCTTTGGCTGGGAGAGGCCTTTTGCACACCCACCATCCACACAGGGATGGAGAACGTGGGCCCCAGAGAAGATCCCAGAATAATTGTTCTCCTGTTGACCATTGATGGGGAGCTTGCTCTGAGCTGACCCCTGGATGTGTCTCAGCTGCTTGAATCCTACAGCAGTCAGGGAGAAGGGTGGCTTTACCGACATCTTCCCCTGAACACCAAGGGGGTCCCACTGGAATCAACTTAGAGTGAATGTCCAAGCAGCCTCGGAGAGGGGGCACCACACCTGGCTGGGAAGCTTTGGGGGACCATCACTCTGCATAGTCCTAGGGCCGCCACATGGCTGTGAGTCTCTGGTCTCAGCACCAGTTGCCAGTCGGTGAAGCCCCCTGGGGTCTATGCCCGGCACAAACAAGGGGAGCCCCCCAACACACACACCAGACACTCCCCTGCCACCAGAAAGACAGCTCTGACCTAGTGACTCTCTCCTCAAGGCGGCGGTGGGGAGGCAGGAAGGGCCCCACTTTAGGGTCAGTAGGACCTGAGTTCTAATAGTTGCTTTTACCACCAATTAACTGGGTGACCTGGAACAAGTCACTCTGCCCCTCAGAGCCTCTGCTTTCCCCCCTGTACGATGGGAACAAGAAAATGAATAATCTCTTACCATTTTTATGGTGATTCAATGAGAGCCCTATAAAACGCTTAGTTCAGACTGACAAAATGATTAAGTGCTCAATACAAGATAGCTGTTATTCTTTCTACTATGACCAGGATTGTCCTAGTCCCCCAACCTGATGGAAACAAGCAGAGTAAGGGAAGGGAAGTCTCTGTCTCTCTCTGTCTCTCTCTCTTTCTCCTTTTTCTCTCTCTCTTTTGCTCTCACACCCACACACAGGACCCCTCGTGATGACAGGCTCCTACCTTGGGCTCAGAGGCCCTGTCTTCCCCAGTCTCTGTCTGGAGAGCTCCCATTTCCATGCTTTGCTCTCAATTGCACCAGGATACCCGGTGGCGAGGACAGACTTGGGGGAGTGGGGTTTCTGTCTCCCTCTTCCCAAACCCAGGCCAACCCTGCCTTTTGCAGACACAGCTCAGCCTTGGCTCTGACCCCACGATCTTATGGCTGCCTATTCCCTACCAACCACCCTTCTCCCCAGATCAGAACAGCAGGTGCTCCAGGAGAGGGGGTGCCCCGCCTGAGGCCTATTCTGGTCCCAGCACGCACACAGGCAGGTGAGGTAGCTGTTCTGAGCAGGTGAACGGCCAGCCCAGTGGAAAAGTGGCTTCCCTTCCCCTGGCTTCCTGATTTTCCCCAGTTGCCATGGTAATTGAGGGGAACAGCATTCTGAGTCTGACACCACTGAAACCCAGTGCTCAACTTTGAAATGGTTCAGGCAGGGGAAGCTGGAAGGACTCAGCTGCAGCCCCACTTCCCTGGGATGCCCCATCCACCCTTTATGTCACCATTATTCTCAGCATTGTTATTATTTTTTCTGGCTACTGTTTACTAAGCATTTACTACACGCCGGGCACTATGCCAAGAGCTTCGCCAGCGTCATCCCATCGTACACATCTTCCCAACGACCCCAGACCCATTTCACCACTAGGGAAACTGAGGCTCCGGAACTTGCCCCATGTGGCACAGTTAGGAAGTGGCAGCAGAGCCCTGGGGCCCAGAGGGAATTCCTGGTGTCTTCCTTCCAGCATGCTGAAGAAAACACAGAGCTCCATGCCCCCCCCAGCTTACTCTTTTTTGAGTCCTCCCCTCCTCATCCCCCACACCTCTCTTCCTGCCCCCAAAGTCACACCCCCTTCTCCCGTGCTGGATGTGCAAGACGATCTGAAAAGCATTTATTAGTGACAAGTGGGAGGGAGGGTCCTCTTTGCCTCTTCTCTGCACAACTCAGAACCTGAACAGGCTTGTTTCCCTCTGCAAGGCTGGGGAGGAGGTCAGATTCAAGCCAACCAGGAGCCAAGTGCTCAGTGTGTCTGTATGTGTGTGTGTGTGTGTGTCTGTGTGTCTGTGTGTCTGTGTGTGTACAAAGTCTCCTCTCTTTCCTTGATTTTCCCCATTTCCCCAAGAGTGTGTGAGCAGCAGTAACAGTGAAATGCAAAATCCTTTGCAATCTGCCCAGGAAAAGACAGCTTTCGAGACGGGTTTATATGGTTACCCATATGTTAGAGCCCCTAAGAAAGGAAGGAAAGCTTGGATCTCTATCTTCTCCTCCCCCAGCCCAGCCCTAGGCCTCTCCCCACCTGCAGGTCTACCAGGCCACAGGTGAGCTGCGCCTCTCCTGGCTGCCAGGCCTAAGAGTTGCTCCAGGGAAAACCAGAATAAGGCAACATTTCCAGACCTGGCTGCCTGTCTCCCAAGAGCCAGGGCCAGAACTCAGGCTGCAACCTCCTTGAGGACTCCTGGGGGCTTCCGACCCTGCCCAGCGTGGGGGACTGCGGGGCCCACTGTCCCATTAAGGAATCCTCTTCCAACACTGATGTAGAGACCGAAAGAACCATCCCTGCCTCCCATGGGGCCTTGTCTGCCCAGAGAGCTGCCCTGTGGGCCACCACATTCAGCCCCCTCCAGGCTCCCAGAAATTGTCGTGGTGTATTTCCTGATAGGGGGAAAAAAATGGAAATTAGGTTATATAAAAGATGTATGCTTTGGAGCCCAGAGCGGCTCTTTTAATGAGGGTTGCGACGTCTCCCTCCCCACACCCATAAACCAGCCGGGTTGGACGTCACCGCTAATTCGTTTCAGCGATGATAGGATAAAGGAGGGACATTAAGAAATAAATTCCCCCTCACGACCCTCGCTGAGCTCACGGCTCAGTCCCTACATATTTATGCCGCGTTCCCAGCCGCCGGGCGAGGAGCCACTTAGCGCCGCGGCTCCTCGGAAGGGCGGCCAGGCGGCGAGCGGCGGCCGGGCGGACCCGGTGAGCCAGGGGCGCGCGCGGGGTAGCCCGCAGCCTCCGTCCCGAACTTGGGTTCGCTGGGGCGGAGGGAGGGGAGGGGACTCGGGAGGGGTGGGGGCTAGGCGAGAGGGGGCGGGGAAGGATCAGAGAGGCACAAAGCGGAGGGGAAGGGGAGGGACGCGCGCGGCTCCCATCCGGAGGTGAGTGGGTGCGACTGGCGCCCTCCAGCCGCGCGGGGCGGCGGACCCGGAGGATTCGGAACCCGGAGCGCGGCGGCCGCGGGCGCCCGGGAGGAGGAGGTGAAGGAGGAGGAGGAGGAGGCGGCGGGCAGGCGAGCGGACGAGCGGACCAGCGGGCGGGCGGGCGGGTGCGCAGCGCGGAGAGGCACCCCCGGCGCTGCCCGACTTGGCGGCAGGTGAGTTCTCGGCCCAGCCGTCCCGCGTCCCCTCCCTGTGCCCTGGGGCTCCCAGCTCCGGCGCCAGCCCCCGGTGCGCACCGGAGGCGCGGGGCTTGCCGCGCGTCCCAACTTGGTTCGGGCGACCCGGTTCTCCTCGCAGCGGGCGGCCCCAGGCTGGGGGCTCCGGGCCGGGGGTCGACGCGCCCGCCGCGCTCCAACTTTGCAGGGACCCGCGTCCCTCTCGAGCCGCGCGCTCGGCTCCGAGCTGCGCGCCCGCGGTAATGGCGGACCCCTTGGCACCGCTCGCTACCCAGGGCGGGCAGCCCGCGGCTGGGGGCCGCCGGTCCCCGAGGATCGCCGCACCTGCCCAGCCTCAACTTTAAGCTTCCCTGCGTGCCCGGCCCCCCGGAGGTATGGCACCTGCGCGCCCGCGGTAATGGCGGACTCTTTGGCATTGCTAGCCACCCGCGGCGGGGGCCCGGAGGCTGGGAGGGCTCTGCTCTTGGGAAGCGTTGCTCCTGCCTGGCTTCCAACTTTGCGAGGATCCTCGTTGCGCTCCCGCGGTCATGGCGGGGCCGCCTGCGCCTCTTACTTCATCAGCCCGGGCGGGATTGGGGTGTCAGAGCGCCGGCTCCCAGACCTGGGAAAGTTGTGCCTCCCGCTCGAAAGAGGCTCTAGGGCTCCCGGCGCGGCCCCCGGACCGAGGAAGGGCGTGCTCCGCTGGGATTTGGGGCCAGGCAGTGCCCTGCGCGCGATGGCTTTGCTTCCAGGTGATCAAGGGTCAGGGCAGGGTCCCCGTGAAATCCAACTTCCAGGGCCACCCTAAGGACCCTTAGGCCCGAGGGTCCGGATAGGGCTCTCTGGACCGCGCCCTAGAACCATAAGACCCTCGCCTCCACCCCAGGAGCACTGCGGCCGGAGCGTCCCCCGGCTCTCCGCAAGCTGGAGACCGCGCTTTCTGGGGTGGGCACCCGGAGAGAAGAGGCACCCGCTGAGAAGGCTGTAGAGCGAGGGCAGGGAGCTTTCGAGTGAGGTAGCGAGCTTGGGTTCTAATCCTAGACTTACCCTTTACTGGGTGTGTGGCCTCAGTTCTCTTGTCTGTAAAATGGGGAAAACGATTCCTTCCTCATGGGGCTGTCCTGGGGACATTAAAAAATTATGGATGCGAACGTAAGGTGTAGGGCAGGTGCTCAGTATGCGGGGAGTGTTGCTGAGATTTTATTATTGTAACATCCCGAACCAGATCCAGGAGGCTCAAGGGTCAAGTGTTTCCTGCCAGTAGGAACTGGGGAGCCCCTTAAGGTCCCCAAGCTGTGGTGGGTTGCACTTACCGCTAGTAGAAATGAGTAGCCCAGGAAAAGATGCACAGGGCTCTTTCTGGCAGATGAGACACTCCCCCGCCAATCCCATAGTTTAGCTCAAATCCTTCACGAAGACCCCTGAAGAATGTACAAGTGGCTGGGGAGGGAGCACCCTCCAAGGCCGGGGGTGGGGTGGGGAGGGTCCCTGAGCAGAGAAGTGGTGCTGGTGAGCCAGCCCAGGGCACACGGTAGACCAGGACCTTGGAAGCAAGGAAGAAGGAACTGACCCCTCAGGCCAGTCCCACAGAGGAACGTGAAAAATCTCCCTTTCTTCTAGCCCTTTCTCTAATTGGCGTTGGGGCCAATGCTGCCCTTTTGCAGACTCAAGAGAACACTGATTTTCCCCATTGTTATTTTGAACTTAAAACAGGGAAGGGGCCTTTCGTGCCCCAGCTGGCAGGGTGGTGTCAATTCTTTTCTGCCCCTGGGCATCTCAGCAGACAGATTTGAGAAGCCTTGGCAAGAATCCTAAGGGAGGCATTCTGTCTCCCCACTTGCACCCCACTTAGGACACCACCCTAATCCTTATGACCAATCCAGAAGCCCCTGAAAGAGTGCGCCATCTCCAAGGCACTGTCACATACAAGGTTTCCCTGGAATGTGCCCGGAATGCTCCCCAAAACTCCCCGCAGGTCACCAGTGCAGCAATCAGAATCCCATTTTGCAGATATGGAAGCAGAGACAGGTTAAGCCAAGCAACCTGCCCATAGTCGCCTCCCTGGTAAGTGGCACAGCTGGAGACCATAGTCCCAGGTTTTGGCTTTTTAACCTGAGGGATTTTGCCCAGGTCTGGACACCTAGGCAGTCTAAGAAGGTCATGCTCCTGCCCTAGCACCCACAGCCTCATTTCCTGATACATCTGCTCCCCCAGAGGCCACCCCAGTGGTCAAGGGCACGACTGTGTCTCCAGAAATTGTAATTTCCCCCCCAAAATCCCAGACGGCATAGGGAAAGTGCAAGCAGCAGGGTAGAGAGATCCGGGAAGGATCTTTGCTTGAGGCCACGCCACTTAACCTCTTCGAGGTTCAGTTTCATTATGAGCAAAATGAGAACATAACTCCACAGGGTTGTTTTGAAGATTTTCTTCATCAAATATGTGAAAGATAGTCAGGAAACAATAGGTTTATGCCCAGATTGGTGACTGGGGAAGAAAGGGAAGCCCAAGAAGGAAGTCTTCTGTGCCACAGTAGTGTAGATGTGGTTTCCAGACCCGTCTGCCCTGTGCTTTTCCTGCCTCTTCTTTGTTTTCCCCCAAATGGCCAAAGCAAGCTGTTTGGGAGGCCATCATCCACAGAGAAAGACCTTGCTGGAAAGGGTGAGAGGCTAGGAGTGGTGTGGTGGGGTAGTCTGCTCCCTGAGGGTCTCTGCATTTGAGTCTCAAGACGCTGTCCAAGGTACCAACTGGACAGTTGTCCCAAAACTTTCCTACTGGTGGGGATGCCGGTTTCCTAGGACATGGGAAGACCTAGGGGTTGGTTCACCTGGGTATTGTGAGCACACACAGGTTTGGCTGTGCTACCTTCTTGGGGGTATGTTTGGGGGTGTCTTATGACAAGACTCTGTATATTGCCCGTCATTCAGTTTCTGTGGGTCTCTGCATGTCTTGGTGAGCTTTGGAATGTGGTTGAGAGTTACTGGCAACAATCTGTGCACATTAGAACTGGGGGCCTTTTCCTATTGGAAACTGGAATGTGCAGAAGTTGAATTTGGGATTTTAGGACGAATTTTCACCTGGCCTGTTTGAACAAAGGGGCATGCTTCCCACCACACAGGTCAGTGTGGGTTTGTATGTTTAACCACACAGTGGTTGCAATGACTGTAGACTTGACCATTTTTCTCATTCTCATATGTGATAGCATTTAGACATCATCTAATCCAGAAGATGCCAAACATCAGCCCGCTGGCCTCTTTCCATCAGAACCCACCAAGGTGCTAGTTAAAAGCAGAGATGCCAAATCTCAACCCAGATCTAACAAGTCAGTGTTTCCAAGGGAGACCTGAAGTTCCTGTATTCTTAACAAGACTTCTCCAGCAGATTCTAATGCCCTCCACTCTTGTCCATCACTCACATTTTAGAGATGGAGAAACTGAGCTCAGAAAAGGTGAGTGCCTTGCTGAAAGTCACACAGCACTGTATCGACAAAGCTGGGATAGAACCTCAGTGTCTTGACTCTTTGCCCAGTGCTCCATTATGATAACAACATGTTTACTCCAGGAGAGAGAAGCCCCATAGATTCCAAACTAAAAGAAATTTAATTACCTCTCTGTCTCTCCCAGTTATTATCAGATTGTTCAGGAGGAACTGAGCAGGACCCCTTCCACTTTAACCTTGCTGCGCATCATCCCTGTGTCCCCGTGTAATGTTGGGCATTAGTCCCATTGGCTGATCCATCTGTCCTTAGAGAGGGGATTTCATTTAAAAGTGACCTACTGGTTAAAACTCTAGGCACCAAGTAACCACAGACACTAATAAACCCTGTCTAACTACCATTGATTTCACCAAAACAATTGGTTTGAGCTCTTTGACAGCTGAGTCAGCCCCCCCACCAACACTTGCAAGTCCTGCGTCTTTATGTCACTCACATGCCTGTTCCTCTGAGCAGTACCCAGCAATGCAGGAAAATTGAGTCTACTTGAATCTATTAAATAAAAATGATCCGTCAACAGAAATTACCCCTAAGTCCCCAGTACAAGTGTAGCTAACGGGGTAAAACAGGCACAGGCGTATTTAGTGACGAGAAGCCAAAGACGAGCAGCAGTTATGTGTGGCTCTGCGGCAGACGTCAGCACGTTTGTCAAATGTGTAACGATGAGTGTCAAGTGGCAGACTCAGTGCCGGACCCCAAGGGCAGATGCCCAGGGCAAGGCGGCGTGAGCCCTGCTCTGACCAAGCCTGCGGTCTGGCCGGGCAGTGGGCGCCAAACAAGCCTTGTTACCAGGTGTGGTGGTTGTGCGGACAGATAGCAGTGCAATGTGGCATCCGGTATGGATGACTGGGGATATCAGCGTCGGGCTTCTAGGAGGAGGCAGCATCGCCGCTGGGAGGCTTCTGATTTGTAGCAACCCGCCCCACTGCAGTGACAGGGTCTCCAGGGTCTCCAGCGCCAAACTGGGTCAAGTGCAGCCAGGTTGAAAAGCAGAGTGCTCCACTGAGAATCAAAAGAGGATGTCCTCTGGGGAAGCATCTACACCAGGCCCTAGCACTTGTGGATTCTGCGACTCGGGGGTGAGTGAGTTAACCTCTCTGAACCGCAGGTGTCGTCATCCATAAGATGGGGTTTCTAGCTACTGCATGGGGCTGGTCAGAGGATGCACACAGCGTGAGCTAGTATATATGGAACTCTGGAATGGGGACAGCATCAGGCTCGTGGTAATGGTCAGCACAAAGCAAAGAAATGCACAAAAGAGAGACCCCTGCCTTTAGCCAGCTGATGTGGACCCTGTGTTTTGCCCTCACTCGGCCCCGATTTTCTCATCTGTGAAACGATTGTTAGCATTCAAAGGCAGCTCCATCCGGAAACCTGCAGATACGTTCTGTCTGGCTGGGACTCCTACAGGGTTTCATTTTGGTCTGGTTTTCCTTTTTTTTTTTTTTTTTTTTAACCTTTAGGTCACAAACCCCCACCATTAAATATTGTTTATGTCACCTGCCCGGCCCTTGAAGACATTTTCCATTTACAACCCCTCAAAGATCTTTTCCACTTTAACATTCTGTGGCTATCCAGACACACACATTTGTCCGATTCTCGTCCATCAATTGGCATTCCTGATTTCTGCTGACAATCCCTGAAGAAAGCCTGCTCTGTGAGCACTGGAAACACAGGGCCGTCTGCAGGGGTCAGGTTCCCATTTCCAGTCTGGGCTGATTTTCCATGTCCTGTCCCCTCCCGTCACAAGATCACCTCTTCTCAGTTGGGGTTCCCAGGAAACACAGGTCTTCTTTTTGGCCACTCGAGCTGCTTTAGGAGTCTTGCCCTAAAGGCACCTAAAAGAAATTCCACAGATTATCAGGGGCGTCCCTAAAAGTGTCTCTGCTTCTGCTGGGAAATGTGGCCCACCAGCATTAAATAATACTCCGGAATCCCTTCCTTATTCAAGGAGAGCTAAATTGGGGATTTAAAAGGTGGGCCTTTCTGGAACCTGTTTCCAGGTTGAAATGAAGAAGGGAGCGTGGCAACTTTCAGATGCTGTGGGTGAGCAGTCGGTGCTTCTCAGCTAGAGGATTTCTTGATCATGAAAGAGAGTCTAGACAGCTGCTTTTTCATCGAACAAACAAGCCCCGAGCTCCCAGCACTGTGCCACAACCCGTGAGAGAAGTTAGGGCATAAAGAAGCGGAAGACACTGTCCCTACCCTCCAGTAGCTCGGATGTCCAAGAAAGGGACCAACTTGCCATTAACTAGAACGCAATGGGGTACATGGTGTGGGCAGTCCATCCTATTTGGTCATTAAAATAGCCATGTGGATCGCATCGTACTGTATTGCATTACAGGAATTTTAAGCACAAAAATGGAACCCAGAGGGATAAGTCAAAATACTACTCAATAGCAACTGATGTATTTGGGCATGTTTTTTCCTTTGGATTTTTAAGGCAGTCTCATAACTCTGAATATTCAATATCCAGTAAGGAAAATGAAAGCAATTATGTTGATGTAACCAGAATGCAGGTAATGAAAAGAGTCAATAACATCTATGTACTAGTTTATTAAGATAAGTCTTAGCTGGAAAAACCTTCGTTTGTCATTTCTTTCCCAGTATCGCTGTAGTCACTAAAATAAAATCCTTTTGTTTCTCGCCAGGCAAGGTATAAAACAATGAGACAGGATGGATGTTTTGGGTTGATATTTTTATTGGTTTTGATTATTTTTTTTTAACAAGCATGCAAAATTCCTATGTGTAGGTAAATGTTTCCTTAACTACTGTCTTCAATGCACAGGATTTCTGGGGGGAGGGAGGGTACCTCCTTCAAGACTTGCCTTCCGAAATTATAGATTTCTTTCTGACTCTCCTGCCCGGTGATAGCTCAGTGGGCTTTTAGGATGCATTTGCATTTCAGAAACAACAAGAAGTCCTTGGGAGCCACATTTTGTAGTTAGAATGGGTGATTACATGGGATGAAATCATGTGGAGATTTTGTTCTGAGGAGGGGCTCGTTTTCAAAACAAAATGGCGTAAACAGACTGGCTTTTTTTTTTTTTTTTTTTTTTGGTCTGGTTGCAAACTGGTGTCTAAGTCAAGCATTGTGCCCTGTGCACTTCATCTTGAGACTCTGATGACAAGAACCAGCCCCATGAAGCCAAAAATCTTCCTGCTCAAGAACCTCTTGACGGCCTCTTGCCATGTGGCAGATTGGCTTCTCTCTCCTGAGCAGTAGGGATTAGATTTACTACTTCAATTGCCGTTGTTTAAAACACAACACTAACTGAATATTTGGGGACATTTTGCAAAGGATGGTTAATTTCCTTAGGCACAACAATGGTACTGTGGGGTTTTGTGGGAGACTGTCTCTATTCTAAGATATGCATGTTTAAGAATTTAGGGCTGAAGCATCACGACATCTGCAACTTATTTTCAAATGGTTCAGCGAAAGAGAGTTACAGATCGTAGCATAGATAGATAGATGAAGTCAGAGAGAGGTGACAGATGGATGGGTAGATGGATAGATAGACAGAACAGACAGACAGATAGAACAAGCAGGGTGAATATGGCCAATGCCAAGAGTCGTCAACTCTAGTTGGAAGTTCATAGTTGTTATTGTACTATTCTTTTCAATTCGCTGTGCTTAAATATTTCATAATAAGTTGGGTGGCAAGAATAGCTTTAGGCTTTCCTCCGGGTTAAATTTTCCCAAGTTTCTTACGAGAATAACATTCAGCCTCCTGATCTCCGTCCCCCTCCCCACACACGCAGACGCACACACGCACACACACACATACACACGCTCATGAGCACTGCTTTTCCTGGAAGAAATAATCCTGCAGTTTAGCAGAATGTCACTGTTTTCCATGGCAGCCTTTCTTTACATTTTTCCCTCAGCATTTTAATTAGGGCTGTGAGTCACTGTGTTTTATGAAGGCTGGTGACAATGTCATTTACGGCTGCTTAGCATCCCAATCGAGCCCTCTTCTGCGGTGCTCATTACATCAGGGGCATTGAGCAGTGAGCAGGCGACACTTCTCTCTGTCAGCAGCAGAACAGGCTCCGGGCCTCTTGAGGAATTCAGAAATGAGCTTGAGGTTCGTCCCTGGAATATCTTCCTGGGTCCCGTTTTCCACTGCTGGGCTTTATAGCCCTGGTGTGGTTTGAATGCATCTCAGCTCCAGAAGGTGATCCAAAACTGAGGATTTGACATCCTTCTTGGAGACAGCAGGCTTTTCTCCCAGGCACAGGGGTCTGACTTGCCCTGACATCGGCTCATGGATGAGCGAGACTCCTCTGGATATGAGGTGACAGCAAGGAGGCAGGATTCTGGAGCCCATCCAAGCCTGATTCAAATCCAGCCACTGCTACTCATTCACCCTGTGACCTGGGGCAAGCTATTTCATCTCTCTTTAAACCTCCTTTCCCTCTTCTGTAAACATGAGGATAACTCCACTTCACTGGGTTATCGGGACCCTTAAATACTTGGTGCCTATTGGGTGCTCCATACATTTATTCCTAAGAATGAGAATCACCGTTGGGATCATCCGTGTAGACGTGCTACACCCTTGACCATTGGGGTTGCTTCTGCTATTTCCTCGTCCCTAGACCCAAGGTGCAGTGGAGGTGAAAATTTGTCAGCCAGGGTCCAAGCAGGACACGGGAGACACCGTAGCTGTGATGCTTTGATTCCAAGATAGGGTAACGGAAGCGTTATTTAAGGATACAGTTTAAGATGCCAACAAGGGAGAGTGAAGCATCCAGGGACAAGCAAGGGGAGCAGGGAGTGATGACCACCACAGGACTGATGGAGCAGGGGGAGGGAGCCTGTTAGCAAAGCCCTCTGGGCTATAGGATGGGGTGTGGGGAGCTCTCAGCAGAAGCTGTGCTAGGAGGAATGCAGACCTCTCCAGACCACAGCACTGGCATGGCATGGAGCCCCCTCTCTCTCCTCTTTCTCCTCTCCTTTGTGCCTCCCATTGGCCAAACCCAATCAGAAGCCAGAGGACAAGGAGCCTATTGATATCCATAGAGGTTAGCCTCCTCCTGGGGCCCAGAGAAGTTCAGAGAACGGTGGAGAATGGACCTGGGGGCAGAGGATGGAGAATATCCATCCCCACACAGACAAGGAAAAGAGGAAGATCTCGCTGATAATCAGGAAGAAAACCAACCCCAACTCGTCAGCTCCGAGCAGAAACATGCTTCCCTCATCTGGGATGTGCTAGAGTGTCTCCAGTTTTCTGTAGGATCCCCATGAAAATCTCAAAACAAATCGGGCCTTTCGCTTTCATTTCAAACACCAAAACGCATCCCAAGGTACTTTGAGGAAATGGGAGTGAGCATTATAAAATCAAATGAACAGTTTCAAGGCATTGCGACTTAACCAGCAAATTGTAGGGTAGCATCTCGGGTAAATAAAGCCTCCAGTCTACTGAGGAGGTAAGGCTTATTGGAGAAGCTGCTGATGCAGGTTTGGTGTTCAGTCAACAAGTAACCAGTTTAGTGTCTGTTGAATGTCCACTCCGTGTGGCTCTGAGCACGTAGCTGGAGGTGATGGCCAGGTGTGTCATACCTGCCAGGTGCACACCTCGTGAAGCAGGGGTTCTTGGATGCCAAAGCAAGGCATTCTAGTGGTGCTATCCCAGGGACCTTAAAACTTCATTGCTGAGGAGTGGATCAAACTTGGAGGAACTTTCTTGGTGAAAGCCATGTGATGGTGTAGAAAGACCCATGGAGTGGAAGCCAGGAGGCTGATGGGGATGTCCAGCAATGATGATAGCATGGGCCAGCATTCTTCATACACCTGCTGAGGGCCAGGTGCTGTGCTAAGCACTGGGCTCACCAAAGCACAGCTTCTCCAAAATAGTAAATTATGGTAAAACTCACATAGCATGAAATTTCTCATTTTAAAGTGTACAATTTAGTGGCATTGAGGACATTCATTGTGTCTTACAGCTGTCACCTCTATCCAGCTCCAAAACCTTCCATCACACCAGTGGGAAACCTTATCCCCACTAAAAATTGAAATCACGTGTTCAGGCAAAAACGTGTACACAAATGTTCACCTGTCATAGTCAACAGGTGGAAACAGCTCAAATGTCCATCAACAGATAAACACAATGTGGCTTGTCCATACAATGGAATAATATTCAGCCATACAAAGGAATGACTCACTGTTGCATGCCACAATGTGGATGATGCTTGAACACAGTATGCTAAGTGAGTGAACCCAGGCACACAAGGCCACATATTATAGGATTCCGTTTATATGAAATGCCTGGAATGGGCAAATCCATAGAGACAGAGAGTGGTTGCCAGGCACTGAAGGGAGGGGGCAGAAAAGGCAGTAGGGAAAGAGTGCTTAACTTGTACCCATTTTAAAAAACTTTTTATTTTAAAGGAGTTTTAGACTTACAGAAATGTTGCCAAATAGTGCAGCGAGTTTCTTTAGACCCCTATCCAGCACCCCCTAATGTTAACGTCACGTCCAGTTTTAGTACAATTTAATATTAATTAAACTACAGTTTATTTGAATTTCACTTTTCCCACGAATGACCATTTTCTGTTCCCAAATCTTATCCAGGATCCCGCACACTTTCAGTGCTCATTTCTCCTTAGTTTCTTCTGATCTGTGACAGTCTGTCGCACGGGCTTCTCTCATGAGTTTGACAATTGGGAAGATTACTGGTCGGTTACTTTGGAGAATGTCCCTCAATTTGAGTTTGTTCGGTGCTTTTCTAATGATTGGAACAAGATGGTATCCATTTTTTTTTAATTTGCTCATTAAATATTTGTTTTGATCCGCAATAGAAAAACGTAGCTGACCGCTTTTGTACCGTGATTTCACGGATGTTATTCCTTAGGATGAGGCTATAGTAAGGATTTAAGGTAAAAAGTGAGTCAGCTCTAGGGAAAAATAGTAGCTAGATGATTGCCTAGGGTGAGACACAGGTACGGCACAAAGATATGAAGGTGGTTAAGACCGGTTGGGGAAACACGACACCATTTTATGTCATCTTCACAAGAGCCTTGCGAAGTAAATACTATTATTTGCCATTTTCCAGATGAGGAACCAGAGGCACAGAGATGCAAAATGTCTTGCCCAAGGCCAGCTAGTCAGTAAATGGCAGAGTCAGCATGTGCAGCCAGGACCTATAGTCTTGACCGTGACAACCCCCCGCAAGCGTTCCTTGCCACCTTTGTGATGTCAGCTTAGATGCTGCTCATGGTGGCGTCCTTCTCTTTGTGATTTTACTGTAGGGGGAAGTTTGCAGAGCTCTCTTCAGTAGGGCTGAATCAGAGGGAAAGGTGTCACTCAGAGCTGGGGGGGATATGTCTTTTTTTTAATTTTATTCTTATGTTAATCCCCATACATTACATCATTAGTTTTAGATGAAGTGTTCCATGATTCATTGTTTGTGCATAACACCCAGTGCTCCATGCAGAATGTGCCCTCCTCAATACCCATCACCAGGTTAACCCATCCTCCCACCCCCCTCCCCTCTAGAACCCTCAGTTTGTTTCTCAGAGTCCATCGTCTCTCATGGTTCGTCTACCCCTCCGATTTCCCCCGCTTCATTCTTCCCCTCCCGCTACCTTCTTCTTCTTTTTTTTTTTCTTAACATATATTGCATTATTTGTTTCAAGGTACAGATCTGAGATTCAGCAGTCTTGCACAATTCACAGTGGGGGGGATATGTCTTGTAGGGGCTTAGCAGGTACACTGGTATAACGGAACAGGTCAGGTAACCCCAAGGTAGAGTCACTAAGGACAACAAACGGGGTCTTGGACTGTGTATTCCCTCTAAATGAAGAAGGGAAGCTGGTTTCCGTTCAGCTCTTGTTGGAATGAGTAGGCAGACTGGTTTGACGTCAAAAGTGAAAGCTCCATTTACAGAGAAAGGTGTCACTCCAGGAAGGGTCTTTGTAAACGCACCAAGTTGAGGGAAGAAGTAGGTAAGGAGCTAAGGATGATGATTATGTGAAATGCTCTACCATTCTCGGTAGCTTTAACCCAGGGACAATGAGGCGGAATGAGCATCAGCCACAGGGCATAAGCTGGGACAGATGCAGAGGGCTCTCAGGAAGGTGGGCATCTGTCAAACACCTGGATCAACCAGGGTCACCTGTGGGAGGACCCAAGTCACTAAGCACATATGTCCTTCCACGGAGCAGCTTTTAAAGGTGACCTTCCTTGTTTCCCTTTAAAACTCACTACATAACAGGGGTCCCACAGGCAAATAAATACCTCCAGGTGCCTGTTAGGAAACACATGAGTGAGGGGGGCTGCATGGGGGCCCAGGGGAACTGGAGAGCCCACGCCCTATCTAAGGCGGGGGGGCGCCACCACCCACTCCAGATGTTTGCTGACATTCAGGAATACAGACCCAGTCCTTGCGCTCCTTCCAAGGTTCCAAGAAAACCAGGAATTTGCATTTCACATGAAATTTCCAGTTTTTACATGGTGGTACCCAATTTGGAAAAAAAAAAATGTTTTTAGCTGTGTTGACCAAATGAAACTCATGTGTTGTGCCTACGGGCTCTTGTTTGTAGCATCTAACCTGAGACTTTCTGAAGCAAGTGATATCCTGGGTCTAAAGCACTTTTGCACAGAACGGTTTCTAGTTCAGGTGAAAATGAAATTTCATTTGTGATGGCCATTTTTGCAGGTAGTTGGAAATCTGCAATTTTACTCAGTTCAGCCTAATATTATTGCTCCCTCAAAGCTTCGTGGGACTGCAAAAAAAGTAACACAAGCCTTTAGAGGCAAAGTGGACCAATGTTTCCCAAGCCATAATGTGCACACCAGCCACCTGGGGGTCTTCTGAAAATGCAGAGTCGAATTCGCAGGGCTGGAGTGGGGCCTGAGGCTCTGCATTCCTAACCAGCTCTCAGCTGATGTTGCTGGTCCGTGGACCACACCATGTATATCAGGCACTAGACCATGTCCATCACTGGTCATTTTACAAACTACACTGAGACCCTCCCTCTTTGCCTCTCCTTTTTCTGAATCCAGGTGTTCTCACCCAAATATGTGAGGTCTCATTTATTTGTTCTTTGATTTGTAATGGGCCATGTTATCACCTCCCTGCAGCTCCTCGACAGCAAGTGAGCTGATACCGACCCTGCCTTCCTGCATGGCAACCACCAGCCAGAATGGTGCTCTGGATGTGGCATGGATGCTCCAGTTCTCCACTCGTCCCCACTGCTTCCTCCCCACTCCCACCTGGGCTACTTCATTCAATAGCTATGGACTCAGAGATTGAGACTCTGATTTACTGAGCACCTACTATGCGCCAGGCACCTTGCTGTGCACCGAGGGCACAATAGTAAACCAGAAAACCATGATCCCTGTCTTCAAGGAGCATAACAATGTCATAGTTCATTTAGGATGATACGGTTTTGGAACAAAGTCATTACTCAGTAAAGCTGAGCAAATGAAGGAGTTGTGGCTGGGGTCCCTGATACTATGATCCTTATTTTTATTTTATCTTTTATTTTAAAAACTACATTGATATTTATGGCTCTGTTAATCAATACTAAATAAGCATAATCAGGTTTTTATCCTAATTATGAATTTGACCTTTTAAATATTTACTTTGACAAGCAACTAGTATGGGGTCTGTGGATCCCTACAGAGCTCTAGGATACCTGAAAATCCTGGCATTGCATGCCAGCTTTTGTGATGATTTTCCCCTCCCGTCACCTGTCATGGTGTCTTCACACCCCCGGTTATCAATCCTGGATAGGCAGCTAATAATTGGAGGAGGTTCATTAGGAAGGGCAGGATAAGGAGATACTGGACTGCTTGGGCTTATTTTGAATAATCAAGAAACAATATAACAGACATGAAAGGCATCTACCAAGAAGGCTTCACCTCACATCAAGAGATTAGCATTACCGTCAAATATAGGACCCTGAATAAATTTCCGAATTTCATGGGGGAAGCAAGGAACATGAGCCTGTAACTTGAGTTTGAGAAGAAATGCAAGAGACCTGGATCCTGGCTCTGACTCCATCTCTAAGAACCTTTGGCAAATCCTTCCCTATCTGTAAGCCTTGAACTTCTCATCTGTAAAATGTAAGGTTGCTTACTGAGTTATGGAGTGCTTAGAAAATCATATTATGGACTATCTCCCCATATAAACATGCATATGCACACACACAAAAGTTGTGCACACAATTCCAGGATTGTCAGGAATCCCCGAGCCCTGCCAAGGGTCCATAGACTCCATATTGTAAACAATTGAAATAGAAAACCCTACGGTCCATTTCAGCCAGCAATTACTAACATCATAAGTGGTGATCAGGCCAACTGAAATAAAAAATACATAGTAGTATTTGAAAAGTGGCAACAGCAAAAACTTTGAACTGTCATTATTTGTAGGTGATAACAATTATCTGCTTAGAAAATCTGAGACTAAAATTTACTGGAGCTAATAAGAGTTCAGTAAGTAAAAAATAAAAAGCAAAGACTTTGAGCTCAGACACACTTGGTTTGAATCCCCGTCATTGACAGTAGCTGGATAAACTTCTATGATATAATTAACCTCTTTGGGGCACCTGGGTGGCTCAGTCGTTAAGCATCTGCCTTCGGCTCAGGTCATGATCCCAGGGTCCTGGGATCGAGCCCCACATCGGGCTCCCTGCTCCGCGGGAAGCCTGCTTCTCCCTCTCCCACTCCCCCTGCTTGTGTTCCCTCTCTCGCTGTGTCTCTCTCTGTCAAATAAATTAAAAAAAAAAAAAAAACTTCTATGATATAATTAACCTCTTTGAGCCTCAGTTTCAACATCTGTAAAATGGGCATAATACAATCATGTCCTTCACATAGTTGTTGCAAGGATGCAATTAGATAGTTCAGTGAAGTGTTTGCATATATAAATGTTCAAAATATTAGGTTGAACTATAAGACAATGGTGAATTTGATCATTTGCAAACCTGCTAATTTAATAGTTCAACCTAATTAATAAAAATTCAATGAAAGAAATTGCTGTGGATAGCTGATCATTTATTCAGCAAATATTTATTTTGTGCTTACCAAGTGCTAACATATTTTAAGAAGAGAGTGAATTATATCTTTCAAATCAAAGCAGACCTATGCTGCCTATGCAAATGTACATCAAGCCCATACCTGCCTTGGTGAGCTATTTTTCCTCCTGTCCTTTGCCCTTGTCCCCACATCCATGCTAATATAGAGCAGCTGCGAATGCATTTAGTCAATCTGAGAGTCTTGATCTTTTACTCAAGTTTAACCCATTTACATTTATTGTTTTTACTGATCTATCTGACATATGTGGTGTCATTCTCAGCATTGTCGTTTGTGTTTCCCACTTAATGTATTCTCTCTTCGCTGAAGTTCACTTGTAACTGATTCATACCTACATGGATGCTGTGATCTATTTGCAGGGAACTTTCAAGTTAAAGGAGCAGATATTATCACTCCTCCAATAAAATAACCATTCTTACTTCTTTTTTCCTTCCATGGGCACCTTTTGCCTAACGTGGCTTCCCTGCATCAGGGATACCCAAGGTTGCCAGGCATGAGAGGAGAAATTTGGTTGAGTCTCAAGTTAACACTGAGTGGCAATCTGAAGGGTACCATTCTTGATGTCCTCCTTGAAATAAAGACTCAACATTGCTACGACACTTGACATTCACAGTTTACAGAGTGCTCTTTACAGCACCTGTCTTATTGAATCTTCACAAAAACCTTGGAAGTGGTTGTTATTACCTTTTCAATTCCGCAAAAAGAAATTGACATTCACAGTGTTTAATGACTTGCCCAAAATCAAATGGCTGGGGAATGAGCCAAATCAAGTGTATATTTTCGGTAACCCCCCTTCATTCTCAAAATTATGGAAATAATGATACCAGGAAATGTTGGCTCTTGCAGTATACTAGACCACAGTTAAATTATCTATTACTACTCAGGAAGGACAGTTTTATCAAATTAGTTTCATTCGTTCTTATCCTTTCTTTTGCCCTGTTTTTACCCTGTCCTCCTATGCTCTCTTAGCCAGGAAATGGCATCATGATCCATCTACTTGTAGAAGCCAGAAGCTGGGAAGTCACCATGAACACCTCTTTCTCCTTTGCCCCTCCACCTGCTCAGTCACCACATCCTGTTGACTCAGCCTCCTAAATATCTCTTAAACCTACCCGCATCCCTACTTCCTCCCTTCACGATGCTAACCACTGTCATTTCTCATCTCTGGCCTGCAGCAGCCTCCTAACTGGGCTCCACATAGCCAGCCTTGCCTCCCCACGCCCCGACCCCGCATTTTCCAGGCAGCAGCCAGAGTGATCTTTCTAAAATCTAAATCTGACCACAGAACTTCTGTCCTCAAAACTCTTCAGTGCTTGTCGTCACTGTAAGAATAAAGTCCAAAATCTTTAACTTGGCTCTCAAGAGAGCTGCATGATCCAGCTTCTGAAGACCTCTCTGGCTTTATAAGACATTGGCTTCTCCTGCCACAGTGCAGAGGGCACAGGGGAGTGGCTCAAATGCCTGTTCTCTCCCTTCTCAGTGCCTTCTCTCCTCCACCCCTCCCTCCCACCATCCATCCCTTCAATCTGACTAACTCTATATTCTGACTTTTCCTCCAGGAAGCCTTCCCTGACCACCACAACCCAGACTGTTAGGCGTCCTGTCCATGCCCCTGTTAACACCCTGTATTTCCACTTTGTTCTACCTGCTGCACTTGTCACTAATATCTCTCTCTACCCTCCACCTTTCTGTCCCCCGCAGGCGGTAAGCTCTGAGGGCAGGGAAGCTGTCTGTCTTATCCATCCCTGCATTTACAGTGCCCAGCTCCTTGCTGGCCCAGGTGGGAGCTGTATAAGTGTTCATAATGAGCAAATGGATGGTGTGAATGGGGAAAAAAGGAAGGAAGAGAGGAAGAGGAAGGGGAAAAAGGGAGGGGAGGAAGAAAGAGAAACGAGGGGAAGGTTAATTGGGGGTATGAAATATGCACTGTCTTTTTGCAACGATTCCTAAGAAGTGTTTCAGAGACCACTGGTAGTGTTTCGCTTTTACAGTAATGAGGCCATCCTCTTGGCTGTGATGTTGTTCACTTATCTGACCTGAGATCATTCATTTTCCTTGAGGTGCAATCTAAAGCGACTTTAAAAAGAGTAGTTTCGCAGTGCCACACGTTTTAGATAGATTATCCCATCAAATGTACTCCCACTTAATCATCCCATGTAATATATTGGTTTCTGCCTTTAAGGTAGAAACCATCATTGTTCCCATTTTACAGAGGACGAATCTGAGGCCAATAAGTAGTAGAAGTGGGTCACAAGCCCTTGTCTTTTGGCTCTAACACTCATGCCTTTAACCACCCCATGACACACCCAGCAATGGAGTGTGCCTGGGTGGGGGGAAGAGAGGTGCATCTCTGGGGATTTTTGTACCACTGAGGGGTGATGGAAAGAATTTAATTACCTTAGCCCCAAACCCTGGAGTGTTCTGTCTATATGATGGATATAGTGCTCTCCAGCCAGCTGAACTCACTCATAAAAATGAGGTTTGCAAAATGAAGATAAAATGAAGACTCCATAATTCTGCAGATCTGTTCCAACATGGGGACAACAGCCCTATAGCTCTCTACTGATGATGGACTGGACCCATGACATCCCTGTCCCACCCCAGAGGTGTTGACTCACTGCCCTCCCCCCCCCCCCCGCCCCCGCCCCCCCGCCCCCCCCCCCCCCCCCCGCCAAGGTCTAGGGTCTGAGTCTCTGGCTGTCTCTCTTGAGTTCCATGCTGCAACACACCAAATCCCACTCCTTTGGTGTTCTGAGGACTTGGTGACAGGCACCTACTCCACTGAAAAGTAAGACGAATCTGTGGGTCCACAGCTTTCTCTTGGTTCTTCAGCACAGAGTGCTTTAAGCAACATATGTTCACTTGATAGCATAGAAGACCAATAGAATAATGGCTGCTTGTACAATAATTATTAGTAATAGTAGTGGGAAGAGGGTTCTTCTGCTGAGCACTTATTGTGTAGTGTGTGGCATATTGTAAGAACTCAGAAAATATTAACTATTATTCCATCTTCACAGACACTCTGAAGAGATGCTGTTATCATCCCCATTTTATAGATGCAGGAACTACGACTCAGAGCGGTTAAGCAACTTGCCCACCATCACAAAGCCAAGTGGAGAAGCTAGAGTACACATTTGAGACAGTCTGACTTCAAAGACTGTGCTCTTTTTTTATATATATGATTAAAAAAACATAGTAAAAGATGAATAAATAAGCATTACAAAGGAACATACAAAAAATAATAATATATAATAAAAAGTAAGCTTTCCTCCCATCCCACCCTTAACCTTCCAGTCCCCTTTCCCAGAAGCAAGCACTGTTACCAGTATCTTAGATGTTTTTCCAGAGATACTCAGTACATCTCCAAACTTATATGAAAGTATGGATGAATACCTAGGATGGATATGTAACTATATTTGTATATCTGTGCTCTCCATCTTTTAAAATTTAAACAGTGTATCTTGAAGATCATTCCCCATTGGTCCTTTTAGATCTAATCCCCCCCTTATTTAATGCCTGCCCAGGAGTCCACTGTATGGATGTGCCATTGTTTATTTAATCTGTTGGTATTCTGAACAACTCTGCAAGGAAGGGTCGTGTGTATATCTGTGTGTAAGGATGTTCCTTCTAATTTATCTGCAGGAGAAAGTCCTAAAAATTGAATTGCCAGGACAAAGATCTGTGTATTTTAAATTGTAGGGTAGATACTGTCAAATTGCCATTCAAAGAGGTAATACAAAGCAGCAGTGTGAGAGAGGGAGGGTTTCCTGAAGCCTCACGACAAGGTGTACTACCAAACTGGAAACACCCGTGAATACTCATCCTGCTCACTCTGACTTATGCTCATGAGGTGTGAGCATTAGATCTGGGAAGATAAAGGTCATCATCAGCACACTGTAGCCATGAAACTGGGGGAGTTACATGTCTGGGGTGCCCCGTGGGGCCAGGGCACCCCCTGTGTCTGGGATCCCCAAGACACAGAATACCAACTTACCCCCCTGATTTGCAGAGGTTGGCGGGTTTGTAGCTATGACTTGCCAGCGTGGGAGAAAGCACGTCAGCTTGATTCCCTGGTGGTGTGCTCTCTGGGGAAAGACTGCAAATTAGCAGTTCAGGAATGTAAGGAAGTTGGTTGCTTTGTCATGTTTTGTTGTTGTTGTTTTTTAAAGAGCACAGTTGGGTTACGGTGTGGGTCTTTTGTTTGTGTGGAGGGTGGCAGTATTTTGTTTTGTTTTTAAGACATGGAGACTCAGGATTTGTTTTTAAATATGATTGGAGGAAGATGCGAAACGGAGCTGTAACTCCATCAGAGATCTAGTGGGTGTGCAAACGGAAAACACCCAGGAGTTCACAGGCTGGGTATTGTTTTTTCCTTTAATATTGTTCATTTAAAAGATAATGTACATGTAATTAAAAACATAATTTAAATGATATTCAAATAGAAAAACAAGGTAGACAGTGCAAAGTATGTCTCCCTCCTATTTCTGACTTCTAATAGTCCT
This sequence comes from Neomonachus schauinslandi, assembly GCF_002201575.2. NCBI lineage: Eukaryota > Metazoa > Chordata > Mammalia > Carnivora > Phocidae > Neomonachus > Neomonachus schauinslandi. The sequence continues at coordinate 78,892,243 of NC_058416.1, forward strand.
TGTCAGTTGCAACCGATGATACCCATTCCTTCCAGAATATTCTCTGCATTTACACGTGCAGAATTTACATGTATCTTTATATCTTGGAGCTCATTTCATACCTCTGAGTAGAATCTGCCTCATTCTTTTTAACAAAACATTCATTGTATAAATGGATTAGACTTCAAATGACCTTCGGACAATGGGATGTTGTTCGCTCTACTCTTAGCCCGGGTGACATCCTCCTATTACCTCTCTCTTCACATAGTTGTAGGTGGATTCTCTCCCCGTCCCCCGCAATCCCCTCAAAAATGGCAAGATCTTTGCTAACCCTCTGTGTCATCTTTCTGGTTTCTTTAGAAAGAAGAATTATCTTCTGCCTGGTGAAGTTACCAGTAGATTCTCAAGGGGGCCTAAGGGACAGTGGGATACAGAGAGGAGGTCAGACTCTAGACCTACACTGTGCAATGGCAATACGATGAGGTCCACGTGTGTGATTTTTAACTGTATAGTAGTCGCTTTTTAAAAAAGAGTAAAAAAAAAACCACAGGTGACATTAACTTTCATAACAATTTTGTTTAACCCACTATATCCAAAACATTATCAGTTCAACATATAACCAATATTGAAAAATTATTGAGCTATTTTACGTTCTTTTTTTTTTTTCAAACTAGCCTTTGAAACCCCATGTGTGTTTTGCTCTTACAGCAGATCTCAGTGGAACCAGCCACAGTCCAGGGGTTTCAATGGCCGCATGTGGCTAGCCACTGCCCTACTGGAGAGCACAGCCCTAGACACCCCACCTGTTGCTGATCCACGTGAATGAACCCCTGGCTTCTCCAGGCCTCTGTTTCCTCATTTTTGAATAGAAGTTGGGCTGGATGATCTCAAGAGCTCCCCTTCATCCTAATGTCCTCTGACTTTCAGTGCTAAAAATGGAAGGTCAAGGACAAGCCAAGCCAAGTAGGTCTTATATAGCAGCTTAATCTCACCATCTGTAAAATGGGGACAATCCACTGTCACCCTGATCAGAGTGAGGATGAAAAATATGGCAGCCAGTGAGGATGTGCTTTGGGGAGGAAGAGAAATGAGGCATGTTGTGGGGTTGGTATTAGGATTGGGATTGACCCCAGTGAGTGCTCAGAATCCACTCACTAGACCCACGGTTGCTCCCTGGGTTCACTTCTCTGAACCCCACTCACCTCATCCATGGGTAATGTGGGGCTAGGAGTTTCTCCATACAGTCTCTTCCAGGATCAAATAAGGCACCCATGTAGAGGGCTTGGTGCCATGCACACAGGAAACTCTCCATTGCTAGAGACGGGCTGCCGTCCCCACCGCTCTGGTTGCAGCCCAGAATGGGGAGTGGTTTGCCCAAGGTCGCAGGGTGAGATGGTAGCAGACGCTGGCCTCTTTTGGCTCCCTCCTTGTCGCTAGCAGCTGTCCCGAAAGTCAGCCACTCATTTCCTCATAGCAAGGTGAATGAGATAAATACACCCGAAACCGCTGAACTACTTGAATGAGGCCTGGGTCCAAGTATTGTTTCCATGGTATGTACACTGGCGTGCACGTATGTGATTTGTTTAAAATCACAGCTCCAAAGGGCGGAGGCTGGCTTGGCAGGATTGCCGCCCAGCACCTGGCTCCCAATGTTCAGAGCCCCGTGCCACGACCAGTGCCAGATTCCACCAGATTTCCAGCAAAGGGCCCCCTCGAGATGGCACATCAACTACCTTTGGCGAAACTAGGGTGGTGCAGAAAATTAAAATTAAAACCCAGGAAGCCCAAATCATTACATATTATATAACAATAACAGGAAGCCGTTTCTTCTGGGCTTTTGCTATGTGAGTTTGCTGAGTACCGTGCGTTCACCATTTTAATTAATCCTTCTGGTTACTCAGGGAAGTGGTCACTGCTTAACAACCCCGTTTTACAGATAAGGAAATGGAAGTTCCAAGAAAATAAAGAACTCACCTGGAAGCACACAGACAGAGCCAGAAGGGGCCTTAAAAATCCTCCCTGGGGCAGAAGGGTCGCCAGCCACCCCCATTGACCCAGGAGCCTCCTGGACACTGGACATTCACAGGCTGGGACAAATGGGTCTCCCTATAGTAGCTTAATTTATTCGTCTGTAAAATGGGGATATTCAAACCTGACCTTGGTGAGAGTGAGGATAAAAATATGGCAGCAGATGAGGATGTGCTCTGCGGAGGAAAAGGAGGCAGACAGAGTGTTGTGGGATTGTTATTAGGATCAAGGTAGACCCTGGTGAGTGGCCTCAGAATCTGTTGGCTGAGGCACAGGGCTTGTATCTCTCTCTCTCTCTTTCTCCCTCTCTCTCTCTCTCTCCCTCTCTCTCTCTCTCTTTCTCTCAGCAGACACTGAATATCCCTGCTTCTCCCAAGCCCAGCCTCTTTCCAGTTCCTTCCAAAGATCAAGTTGCCTAAGGCCAAAGTGTGAGAAACAGCATCCCAGTTTCCCAAGCACCAGCCAACAGCCCTTCCTGATTTGAAAACCAACTGAGAAAGAGGAAAAGCTGAGCGTGACTAGGAAGGCTTGTGGATCACTTTATTCTTTTTCTTTTTTCTTCAGCCAAGCCCAGGCTCTGTCCTTTTTAGGGTCTGGCCCAAGCCAGAAGTGGAAGGAAAGCCCTTGGAAGCCTTGCCTTCCCAAAAGCTCACCTGCAAGTCCCTTCTTTAATTAAAGAATGGAGTCCACTCAAGAGGGATCTAGAGGTCCCAGCTATCTCTGCCTCCAGCTAAACAACAGAATATCCTGGGTTCGGTACCCAGAAGAAATGGGGCTTGGGGAGTGTTAAGGAAGCAAAGGGGTCGGGGGAGGACCGATCCTCCCCAGTGAGGAAAGACACAGGGGTTCTGGATGGTTTTCTCCACAAACCGGACCCCCAGCAGCAAGATGCTGAAAGACACTCAGCCGGCCCACACACGGGCCACACATGCTTACACACACAGCAGAGAAATGACACAGCATGAGGGCAATGCATGAATACACAGAGAGAAACACTCATACACAGCGACGCCAGATGGAGAAGGCAGGCCAGGCTGGGCCTGGGTATTCATTATTCCCTCACCCACACAGAGGGGCTGGCGGAGTTACATAATGCAAGCTGCAAAAGAGGGAGGCTCACTTACTAACCACCCCGCCTTGAGGGGATCCAGGAAGTGGCACCTCCTTCTTGGGGGGCGTCTGCACCCATCTCCTGCTCACAGAGGCAGTGGGAGCTTGTCAGCTGCCTCAGCCCCCGGATGACCCCGGGAGTTCGCTAAAAGGGAAATGAGGGAGTGAGTGTCACTTAGTTAATAGTGGCAGATGGGGGCTCCTTCCTTGCACTAAGCATGGTGAGGACGCGGGCAGGGAAGGGTGTTCGGGGTAGAGCTGGACCCTGGACTTGAACAGGGGGGTTAGAGCAAGATGGCGGGGTTCTCTGCTGCCTCCCACCTGCCCCCACTGCACCCACAACCCACAGATCACCTGCTCCAAGTCGGTCACATGCGACCCACGTCCATAGCTGCCCTCTGTGTTCGTCCCACATGTGTATATGCCTCGTCTGGGCCACAACATCCCCAGCTGGGCCCCCTGTGGCCCCTTGGCACCCCAACCATACCCCATTTCTCCAAGCCTGGGGGAGCCAGCGGGAGTTGAGAAAATAACCAGAATATGAGGTTTTTCCAACTGGAGTGTAAGCTTAAAAGCTTGGGCTCAAGAGTGGGGCAGACCTGAGCTCAAAGCCTCTCTTCGCCGTCATTTCTACGTGACTTTGGACAACTAACTAAACCCCTTCCCAGGCTTCTCATCTATTGAAGGGTAACCATGAGGATCAAAAGCAAATATAAATATATATATATATATATATATATATATATATATATATATATATACACACACACACACACACAAACACACACACATACATACATTAAGAGCATACTTGTTCAATAAGTGTCTGCTATGTTTAATCTTTTGGGATTTTTCTTCATTCAACAAATACTCATTGAGCACCTGCTGTATGCTTATGATAACCCTGGGGGTACACAGTCCACTCTTCTTAATGTTTCTCCATTAGGGTTGCAGGCAGTCTGTGGAGTACAGATGTCCTCTAAAGTTTTGTGTGGACCCATGTCTTTGGTATTTAATACACCACATTGGCTTTATAATGGTTTGTAATGTGGCCAAATCTGTCCTTTGGGGCCTGGAACTAGTCGATAGTTACAAAAATGGCCAGAAAGGGCAATTGACACCCTTGGCGGCATTCCCCTTCCAGTGGGTCTGTTGTGGGGACTCTGGGCGTGGCCAGGACAGAGAGCCTAAAGATCTGTGCTGGCTGAGCTCCTGACATGTGAATGGAAAATGTTTGTAAGACACAGAGAGCCAAAGGCCACGTGACAAGTTGAAATGGTGGCTTCTCAAGATGGGAGATATAAGAGATGAGATTGTGCTTCTTGCCACTTGACTTCTAGGCTATCAGTGGTTTCCCCAGGGAGACCGTTGGTCTCGGGGTTCTTTGATCATGGGAGATGAAACCGGGCAATTTGCAGCTAACGGGGAAGTTACCCCCTCCCCTCGAGGAGGAAGGATTTCATTTCGAGGTTGGCTTCCAAACTCCAGGGTCTTGTGGCTAGAGTTCTCAGTTTGGCTGCATTTCCCACCTTGCTTTGGAAGGTGGCATTGGGCACTCCACATCAATCTCTCTTTTGTAACTTCACCCCCTCCCTTGTTCCTTCTCTCCAGCACAGGTCTGACGGGCTGGCGATGCCCAGAGAATAGTGTACAGGAGCTTGCGTCATCTCGAGACACATCTAGACACATCCACCAGACACTTCTCCACCCCAGTCGGCCTGACCTGTTGCTTAGGGACACGTCCCACTGCTTCTCCTGACGTCTGCCTGATCGACCATCACTTCCTAGAGAGAACAAGGAGGAAGGCAGACGCATGAAATCATGCCACCAATGGCCGGATGGCAGTGAGTGGGTGACGCCGAGTTGACGTCAAAGACGGAGAAGACGAACCCAAGAACAGCTCGCTCTTGAGACTCCCCGAGGCCCCAGCCCCCAGCTCTTCCTCTCAGCTCGGCGTGAAGCCTGGCTCCTCCTGGTGAAATCAGCTTGGCCTGACATATTTTAAGTCTTCGGACCCCTGGACACTAGACACCATGGAGAATCAGGTGTTCAATGTTCAGCAGATCCAACCCAACGTCATTTCTGTCCGCCTCTTCAAGCGCAAGGTTGGGGGCCTGGGCTTCCTGGTGAAGGAGCGGGTGAGCAAGCCACCCGTGATCATCTCCGACCTGATCCGAGGGGGTGCCGCGGAGCAGAGCGGCCTCATCCAGGCCGGCGACATCATCCTCGCGGTCAACGGCCAGCCCTTGGTGGACCTGAGCTATGACAGTGCCCTGGAGGTGCTCAGGGGCATTGCCTCTGAGACCCACGTGGTCCTCATTCTCAGGGGCCCTGAGGGCTTCACCACTCACCTGGAGACCACCTTCACTGGGGATGGGACCCCCAAGACCATCCGGGTGACACGGCCCCTGGGTCCCCCCACTGCAGCTGTCGATCTGTCTCACCAGTCATCGGCCAGCAAAGAGCACACACCGCCAGTGGACGGGGCCCCGGGGCCTGGCAATGGGCCCCAGCATGCCCAAGACAGAGGGCAGGGAGCCAGCGCACTCTCGAATACCAACAGCCTGGCTCGCAGAGCCCCTGGCCAGGACCCTACCAAGAAAAGCACCGGGGTGGCTCTCCAGGACAGCCAGAACAGTGAATTGCTCAAAGAGATAGAGCCTGTGCTGAGCCTTCTCACCAGTGGGAGCAAAGGGCTCAATGGAGGGGGACCTTCCAAGGCAGAGACAAAGGATGCAGAAGTCCAGGTAGACAGGTAAGCTCTACAGATGCGTGCGTGCATGCGTGCATATATGTGCTGAATGCAGACATGTTCTGCAGCTCGACATCAGACCCAGGAGACATCCTGAGCTGTTCCAGACACACACAATCACATCCACTCGACCACTCTTGCCTCTTGCCCTTAAACCTGCAATTGTAAGAACGGAATGGGCGTAACTTGTAGCCTGTATCTCTAGCCATGAGAGCCAGAGCTAAGAGTCATGGTAGCTGATGCCGTGTCTTCCAGCAACCCCTCAAGGTGGGTACTTTTGGGATCTACAATTCATGGGGCAGAAGACTGAGGCTAAGAGGGAAGGGGGCTCTCCCAAGTCATCGGGTGAGCGAGAGGTGCGTGTCCATGGTAGCCTTGGCATAGGGTGAATGCCAAGGTCCCGGGAAGAGATCGGGGATGAGCTGAGGCCTGAGTAACCCTCAGCCTAAACCAGCTGTCTCCTTGTGACAGCCACTTGGGAGCAAGGGAGGTTCTAAAGGAAGGGACTGGAATCGAAGTAGAGAACTGGCCCCAGCTCCCCCAAAACAGTGGTCTTGCTCATATTATATAGGAGCTAAAGCTAGAACATGAAGACCTGGGTCCCGGCCCCTCTACGTTTGCCAGATTGGCATTTTCTGATTCTGGAGAGGAAAAGAGCAGGCGATGCAGTGGGTGATTCTAACTCCTTCTTTGGGGAGGAATTGGCAGCTGGGCTAGGGGGTCAGAGAGTAGTGGGTCCAGAGATATGAGAAGGAGGGAAGTTTCTCTCTGCCCCTTCTGCTCTCATCTTAGATTAGCACTAACCCTACAGCTCCTACTTCTTATCCACCCCCTACTACAGAGGAGGCTCAGGTGTGGGGCCACCCAGAAACCCAGGTCAAGATTTCCCAACCCCCTCCCCAAGGACCCCTGAGTGTCTGGAGAGCCTTTAGAGGTCCCCATGATATCGCTCAGGGATCTGGATTAAAGCACCTCTCCACGCCCCTGCACTGATGCATTTAACAAATGTTCATTGAAGACCCACTGTGGCCACCCACACTGCTCTGGGCACCCCGGATGAAGCAATGAAGGGAACAGACAAACCCTCTGACCTTGTGAGTGAATGAAATAGACAAGCCCCTTGACCTTGGGGAGCTTATGGTGTAGTGGGGAAGACGAAGAACAAATGAGATAAAGATGTTAAAATATGTGGACCATCAGTGATATGTGCTAAGGAGATAAATGGAACAGGGAAAGGGTCAGGAGGTACTGGGGAGGGTGAATTTTAGAGAGAGAGGCTGGACAGGTCTCAAGGAAGGTGACATTGGAAGACCCTGAGGAAGGGGAAGAAGGGCACCTCGAAGCTTTATGGAGGAGGGACATTCCAGGCAGAGGGAATGGCAGGTGCCAAGGTCCTGAGGTAGGAGGGTGCCTGATGTGGTGGAGGAACTATACGGGTCCCAGTCTTCCTTCCTGATGAGTCAGCCCCCAAAGTGCCCTTTGTGGGGGGGACCTCAGTCTGTGGCACCCCACCTCAGCCCACCATTGCTTCCTGGAGCTTTTCTAACTTTTCACACCTGGGCAAAAACCAAGCCAATTCCAGCAAGACCCCAAGAGGGAAGATGAGCCTGTGTCAGAAGCCCCCAGAGGTCCCCTGCTCCCCTTTGAGCTCCTGTCCCCCAACCTGCTCCCTTCTGTCTTCTGTGCATTCCTGGGGGCAGCTTGGAGTGTTCCCCGTACTTTTGGTCCCATCTCTGCAGGAGACAGAGAGTTTTGGCCCCATTACCCAGGACATGGTGTGACCCTCTTGGTGGGGCAAGTGGCTGGGAGCCCCTATCGTCCTGACCTTCCTTTCCGGAGCTGGAGGCCGGGATGGGTCCTCGGGGCTGTCCTGGCTTGAGGAGATTTGGGGCCCGGTTCACCCACGACTAGCACGGAGACCCCCACTCCAGGCACGAACCCAGTCCTCAGGGGAGCTGCCACCTCCCAGGACTCCCTACAGCAGCATACACTATAGAGATGACATAGTCTTGACGTAGCTTCTGGGAAGCCAGCAGCCTCCAAGTCTCACTCAGTGGCTTTAAATCCTAAAGCAGTTGTCGAGTCCAGATTCAATCATTGGTCTGGTTTTCCGGGAGACACTAGAAGTGCCTTCCTTCAAAGATTCCTGGGCATAACCCCTTCCTCAACAGCCCTTCTCCCAGGAATTGCAGCAGGACCCTGAGTAAGAGTGGCATTCCCTCCTGGGGGCTGGATCTAGTGTTCCGTACACTTGGTTCTGATTCTCAGCTGGGTGCGGGGCGGGGGTGGGGTCAGGAGCATAGGAATTCCATGGGGCTTTATTTCAGCCCTACCCCAGACCCAGGAGCCTGAATCTCCCTGTGTGATATGGACAAGTCCCTAGCAGGTCCCTCCCCCTCCCAGAAGCCAGGATGACCCTCTCCCAGCCGACAGGGTAGGACACACAAGCCCAGTGCAGGACACTAGGCTGGGGGGAGGTCATGAAATATGAAGGACTTGAACAGGAGCCCTCTTATCCGCCAGGCCTGAGGGGCCTCTCCAAACACCCAACTCAGAAAAGCAGCCTTCCTTTCCCCAAGGAGGAGGGGAGGGCACGCTGGTCTGACATGGGGTCTCCTCTAGCAGACCTATTCTCCCAAATTGGGAGGGTGCACCTGAGCTCTCGACCTGCCCTTATCCATGACAGCCTTCCCTCCAGTGACCAAAAGGAGCAGAAAACACTGCTTTGGAGGAGGTGCCATTTGGAAGAAAGTGACTCAGGGCAAGTCCAGGGCTCCATGAACCCTGCTGAGGGAAACGGTTCTAAGGATGAGTATTCTCTAATACTAGTGCGTGTTCCCCTGGCTCGATCGCTCACACCTGTGCTGGACCCAGAACCCACCCCTACCCTCTGCCACTTTAACAAATATTCTTAAATGCCCCCTTTACTAACCAGGAGCTAATTCGTGGATCATATAACCTACTCATGCTTTACATTTGTTAATAAATATAATGCCCTGACTATAAAATAAAGGAGACCAAGCATAAAAATAATTTACAGTAGGGGCGCCTGGGTGGTATAGTCCATTGGGCGTCCGACTCTTGGTTTCGGCTCAGGTCATGATCTCAGGGTCGTGGGATCGAGCCCCGCATCAGGCTCCATGATCAGCAGGGAGTCTGCTTGGGTTTCTCTCTCCCTCTCCCTCTGCCCCAACCCCCTATGTGCGCTCTCTCTCTCTCAAATAAATAAATAAATCTTTAAAAGAAAAAAAGTAACTTATAGTATCAGAAGCTATGATGTAATATATCAGGGCTCGGATATCTGCCCCTACAGGTAGAATTAGCCCGCACGCAAGTGTCAAATGCAGATTTGACACAAGCATGTTGTTTTGGCAACTCAGACACCACCAGCAGCATCGCCTTACTGATGCGATGATGTGATTTTCCACAGTGGTGACCGGACTCCCAGTAAAACGATGTCCCGTCTTTACTTTACCCGGTGGTTGCAAGCACGGAAAATTCAGTGTATTTTAAAGCCACGTTTATATGTAAAACCAAATTGGGATCTTGGCTCAGGAATCTCAGCTTGGGTTGGATCTCGGTGGATGTCCAAAAGTTGCGTGGCAACCAGGCCCCTTCTTCCTAGTGTGGGTTTGTCCCGGGCACTACAGGATGTCGTTTTTGGGGTGGGGGTCAGAGCTGGCTTCTGGATGGCCAGGTGATGGTGAGGCCGGCCGCCCACCAGACCTGGAGCCCCACATCCTGGTCACAGGCAGCAGTCTGTGGCTTCTGGGGGGCCAAGCAGAGGCTGGGGCCATCCCTGGTTCTCAGCAGTGCCCTTGACTTTCCTGTTCTCTTGGCCTCATTTCCTTCCTTCCCTCTTTCCTCTTCTCCTGCTTCATCTCGTTCCTTTCCCTCGCAGGGCATCCTGGGTCCTGTCGTTCGGGGATGCTGGCCCTTCGCTGGGGGGAGACACGATGGTTAGTCTAGACGCAGCCTCACCCTGGATCCCAGGGGGAAGGTGGGCCTGGCGGGTGGTGGCAGCGTGTGGGGTGTGTTAGGAAGGGAAATCTGGGGGCTTCTGGGACCTTCTGCCCTTGGGAGCGGTCACTTTAAAATGCTGCGTGTCAGAGGATATCCAGGTTGTTCAGCTTGCTGCCCTGAAGGAGGGTTCTAAAGAGGCCAAGGTCCCTGGTCCAGCATCCATCTGGACCAGCCGGTCAGCCTCGCCCTGCACTGTGATCACTTCCCCTCCACCTGCAGGGTGCTCGGGTACTTACAGAGTACCTTCCCAACAGCCATGTCTTCAGAGCTGGGGTGAATTCCGCTCCCTAAGCGGGCTGTGTGGTTTGGGCCCCCTTATCGACAAGAAAACTGAAACTCCGAGAGGTGGAGCAGTTTGCCCAGAGTCACACAACACAGGCCATAGGGTGCTGTCTTGCTTCTACCTAGAAGTCTCTCTGTGGGCATCTACAGTTAAAGAGAAACCAGGCCAGAGAATGTGGTTGGAGGCACAGAAGTCAATTTCCACCCTAGAGAATGAGCTTAATTGGGGAGAGGAGGTCTTCCGTGACAAGCCTGTGTTTTATGATCATGATGCGGGTCAGCATGTACTGAGCACTCCATGTGGGCCCGGCCCCATGCGAAGGTCTTGACATCGATGAATTCATTTGCTCCTCATAGCACCCCATTTTCCTAATAAGCAAACCAAGGCTCAGAGAGGTGCGGTCACTTGTTCCAGGTCACACAGCTTGCAAGAGACAAAGCCAGGACTTGACCTCGAGCCCAAGCTCTTGGCCACCACCAGCATCGACAGCACTGTTGGCCACCCCGTACTTGACCGCTAGCCATCAAGTTGCTGAGGACATTGGAGTATTTTCTCAGTCTGGAAGGGAGAGAGCTATGAGAGCTAGCACCGCTGGAGAACTGATCTCAGACCGGCCAATGAGAGCATTGACTCCAGGACGGTCTGCAGTGGAGGAGCCCCTCTCTGGCTGCACTTGACTCATGGCTTTGAATCACTCTGTTGGCATTAACTCCAACAACCGCCTTCACGCTGAATGTCAGTGTGAGTTTTCATTCTCACCCTGACCGTTTGAACACGGGGCTTTCCTAAAATATGTAGCTGCTCCCTGGGACTTGTTGGATGTGTGTGGTGGGATGAAAACTGCCGCCAGAGACATCAAGCCTTGACCCATGGAACACGAGGGGCTTCCCCAGTCCATCCTTTCCTGGGGAAGGGAGAGAAGTCCTATTTATAGAGTTGTTACTCTTGCTTTGCCCTCTCCCATCTGTGTCCCCACCATTTTGTCAGGTGGGCTCCCAGCCCCTCATTCTGGGGAAGAGCTATGGAATAAGCCCACCCAGCCACCCGCTCACCCCAGACGGCCTGTAACCAGGGGGCTTCTCACCATCTTTCGTTCAACAAATATCTATTGAGCCTCTATTCTGCCCCGGATACTGTCCTCGGAACTGGACATCCATTGAGGAGCCTCTGCCATTATGGAGTCATAGGCAGGAAATGAATAATAAACAGGTAGACTCAGGCAATCGTTCTAAGTAGTGACACATGCATGAAAGAAATGAAATAGTGATTTGAAGAAACATGGCTTGGGGTTAGGTAAAAAAAAAAAAAAAAAAAAACTAGATCGGAGAGTCGGAGAAGGCCTCCCTAAAGAGGCAACATTTATACTGAGGCCAGAAGGTGCGAACCATGTGAAATCTAGGGAAGGGCATTCCTGGCAGAAGGCACAGCAGGAACAAAGGCCCTGAGGCAGGAACAAGGTTGGGATGTTCAAGGAACGGAAAGAAGGTCTGTGGGACGTGAGCGTAGTGAGTAGGAATAAAGAGCTAGGCAGTGACATCACACACGTGGGCCGGGCCACTAATCCCCTGTCCCCCACACCATCCCTGCCCCCGCCACCAAATACTCACTGTCTCAGTCTCCCCTGCTCCTTGCTGCAGTAACAAAGACCACAAATGTGGTGGCCTAAAACAACACATATTTATTCTCTTACAGTTCCGGAGGTCTTAGGTCTGGAGGCTCTAGAGGTGAATCTGTTGCCTTACCTTTTGCAGCTGCTAGAGCTGCATTCCTTGCCTTTCTTGGCTGGTGGCCCCTTCCTGCCCCTTCAAAGCCAGCATCAGCATCTTGCTTCCAGGCTCGCAAGGCCTTCCTCTCTTATGGCAGATCTCCCTCTGCTTCCTTCTTAGAAGGACCCATGTGATGGCATTTAGGGCCCACCCAGTTAATCCAAGATAATCTCCCCATTTTCAAGATCCTTAACTTCATCACCCCTGCAAAGACCCTCATTCCACGTAAGATAACATACATGGGTTCCATGGGTCAAGGCTTGATGTCTCTGGGGGCAGTTTTCATCCCACCACACACATCCAACAAGTCCCAGGGAGCAATACTATGGCCAGCTCCTGGACTGGCCATTACTATGAGGTCTCACTGGACTGGGTTCGGTGACCTTACTTCTAGTCCCTCCTTTGCCACTCACCAGCTACATATTTTAGGAAAGCCCCTAGACCTCTCTGGACCTCAGCTTCCCCATCTGTAGAAATAGTATGTGAACCAGATAAGCCCTAAGATTCCTTCCAGAACTACCATTCAGGTTCCTCTTTAAGGTCAATGCTCATCACAGGCCAGGCAACTGACCAGTACCCCAAAGGTATACTGCTCCATTCGACCTCTCCAGAACATCATTCCAGGGGGAGGAGCGCAAACATCCCTTTAGGTCACGGGTCACAAACTGGGGATTGAGGATCACACCCAGATCTCCTACAAGTTTTATTAGGAGGCCTACAGAGCTTTCTGAAAAATGATTTTGTGGCAAAATAGAGAAATAGAGAAATCAAGAGGTTTCACAATAAAACTGATTTCCAGCCTCTCAAAAATGAAGAGAATATCAGAAGAGCTATTAGCACCAAGTCTATTCGTGGGGAGACAGCCAGCCTAGGGAGCTGGGCGGGGCCTAGCATGGGCTCTCCACTTCCCCAGCATCCAAAATCAGCCAATCCACTCATCCTGGACACTGTAAACACTGGAGTTTGAGGGTCCTGCCCAGTTTTTGTGATGTGAACAATTACAGTCCTGATTGTTGCTGAGCCCAGAGGCCCTCACCTCACTTCTCGGCTAGAGCATTGCAGTAAAATTGCAGCTCTCAAGAGCCTGCTTTTCTCTTTGGTCATCTTCCCCTACTCCAGCATGATAAGATCCAGAACAGAGCAGAGACCCCCCAGACTCATTTTTCCACGCCCCTCAAGTCTTCCTGCTTTAACTTAGCTCCCAACATCCGAGACCAGGTGGAGGGCAGACGGGGATGAGAAGGGGGGGTCAGGGCGTAGTGTGGTGTCTGAGGAGAGACGCAGCAGGCTTCCTGCCAGGATCAAGCTGCTCCCCAGTGGCCTCCTTGCCTGGTTGGGGCGGAGCAGGTGGCCCCTACCTCCCGACTATACCCTACACACAGGCCTGGACCACCTGCTCCCCATCCTGGGTACTCGCGGTTGGTTGGTGGCCAGCACTGGGCTGACCAGCAACTGTGCAAACTTCCTGTGGAGTTGGCCCAGGACCCCCACACCCCCTGCCTGAGGGTCCAAGACCTGGCCCCCAGGAAGCCTCAGTTGGAAGGAGCTAGCAAAGGTTTTCAGAAGGTCTAGAGATGCCGAACTGACTGTTAGCTTGGGTATGATTGTCCCACTAGCGAAATGGAAGAAAAGGGGCTTTAGTTTAGTCCTTGCCAGAAAGCACAGAAAATGCTCGCCAAGTGAAAGGTAGAGCTCCATGCCTGGTCTTAGGAGGGGAAAGAAGAGAAGGAGCTGGGGGGACATTGACATTTCTAACCAGGAAGGAACCTTGCTGTTCACTGCTGGAGTCAGGCCCAGAGCCCTCCCAGGAAGACGGGTCTTCAAGGAAGTCCATGGACCACGTAGGGTGCTTTTGACAATGCAAATTCCAGGGTTCCCACCTAGACCCACTACTTCAGACTCTCTAGGGGGCAAGTTCAGGGGGATTTTAACAGGCCCCTCAGTTGATTTTGATGCCCCCTGAAGTGTGAGAACTGCCAAATGTGACCACACAATGGCTCTGGGGATCCTGGTCTACCTAGAATGCAAGCCCACTGGAGGGTGGCCTATCCAGGGGGCTGAGGATGCCTGAGAAGAGGTAGAAGCCACATAGTGAAGGCAGGTTCTTCAATCCCATCTGAGAATAAGGGGCAACTAGTGAATAAATCCTCATAGACATAGAGATGGGCATAGAGCAAGGATGGGAGGGACTGTGGAGGAAGCATGAGATCGGGGTCTCAGCCACACCTAAGCCAGAGCTTCTCACTAAGGAGGAGTACATTTTGTTTCCTCCCCAAAAGGGACATTGGACAGTGTCTGGAGACATTTTGAATTGTCACAACTGGCAGGGACTGTGGAGGGGAGAAGCATGTTATTGGCATCTAATGGGTAGAGACCAGGGATGCTGCTAAACATCCTACAGTGTCCAGGACAGCCCCCCGCAACAAAGAATGATCCAGCTCCCAAAATATCAATAGTTCCAGGTTGAGAAACCCTGATCTAAACTGAAACCACTCCAGGCAGCTGGGCAGGACCAACATTCATGAGTACTGACAAAGGAGAGTCACCCTCCAGGCTTCTAAGAAGTCAAGACAGACCCTATCCACCTCCATCTATGGGCTCCCAGTATATTTATTTAAATGAAGAAATGCTATATGAAAGTGACCAGGTTCTCATTCAACAGATAAATACATTCAACACCTCTACTTCATTTGGAGGGAAAGATCAATATCGAAATTTGAGGGTCTTCACCAATATGAGGTTCAACCCAATGGCTGCTCCACCACCCCCTTAAGCCCTGTTCTCAGTGACTCTCAGCTAGGGAACAAGAAGAAGGAAATATCTGACTTTCAGGCTTTCTTCACTACTCATTGGTGGTGTGACCTTTGACAAGTTACCTAATGTCTCTGAGCTTCAATTACCTTAGTTGTCAATGAAGACACACATGTTTAATTAGTTCTATGTGTTAGGCATTTATACACATGACCTCGTTTAACCCCCAGGAGAGGAGGGGTGTGAAGTGGGTGTTGAAGGCTGAGTAGGAGTTGGTTCCCAGCAGAGGGAAGATGAAAGGGCATCCCAGGGAGGTCAAGTATAAAGGTAGGTGCGGACAACAGGGTGCTCCTCGGGAAGAGGGGAGAGTGAAGATCAGGACTGAGAATGATGGGAAGTGGTAGTCTGGAAGGGAAGCAGAGAATTCCCAAAGTCCTGTGCGCTGTGAACATGACATGATATCTCAGAAAGGGTCTGAGTATCCCTGCCTGTGCCCTCCGGCCCCCAGAGAACGTGCTTTTTCTCGGCTAAGAGCTATGTACGCCTTCATTTCCCAGCCTTCGGAGACATTAAGGCTTTGAGGGGCACTGTCCAATGCTATAACCACCAGCCACATTTGGCTACTTAAACTTAATTAAAATTAGACAGAATTTCGGATTCGGTTTCTCATTGACCATGGGCACATTTCAAGTACTCAGTTGCCACATGGAACCAGTGGCTATAAAATTGGACAACATAGATATAGGATGTTCTCATCATCACACAAAGTTCTATTAGACCATGCTGGCTTAGAGCAATCTTGGCTGTTTTATACAGAACCAGCATTTTTCCTTTTTCTGTTTCTGTCTTGTCTGATCAGCCCATAAACACATTAGTAGTAAGAGGAACAGCAGATGCCACACAGCTAAGGGCTATAAACTTTACCTCATTTAACCATTGCTGCAACCCCATGAACTAGATATTACTAACCCTGCTTTAGAGATGAATAAATGGAGATTCAGAAAGCATAAGTATTCAAGATATCCAAGGTTGGCACAGCTTATAACCAGCAGAGCCAAGAGTTGAACCCAATGCCACCCAACCCATAGCCCACACTCTTAACCAGCAAGCTACCCTGCCCATAGGAACCCATCAAGCAGCTAGATCCCAGGGTGAGCAAATTCGCGGCAATAAGGCAGATATTTCTCTCAGAGCTGCTTATCACTGTCAGACTGGGAGCTGGGAATCTACTGAAATCTACTTCTGATTTTGCTCCTGGGTGAACAGAAGCAAAATAGCTCAACCTGGATGTTCCCCCTGGTCCCCTATTAAATATATTCTTTCCCAGCTCATCACACAGGACTCTTAAATAAGTTTGTGTTGACAAAACACTTCAGATGCATTATTTAAACAGAGGTGTTAAAACCTCTTAAAAAAGGAGGGGGGAGGGGGAGGATAAAAGCAGCTCTCCCTGAAGATTCACAACAGACATGCCATGTGAGCCATTTCGGAGTTGCCTAGGTAATTGTTCCCTGTAATTTTTGCAAACTGGCCTCATTCAGCAAGAGATGTTGGATTACTTGCTCTTTAGCCTCTGGCTTAGAGTAACTACTTTTTCCTGTCTCTGTTTAAAAAAGGAAGGATCTGGGCCAAGCATCAATCAGACCTACTTTCAAATCCCAGCCCTTCTCTGTGCTTACTGTGGGACCCTGGGAAACTTACATAACCCCTCCGGGCTCAGTTTTTGCATCTGTAAAATAGGGCTTTTAATGTCTTTTGAGAGTAAATGAAGTCACTTCTGTGTCACCACCTGGTATGTTACAGAGGCTCGAAAAATATTAACCCCTCACCTCTGTTGAATCCCCATTTATAGTCATGTGATATCACAGGATCAGGCGTTTCAGAGCTGAGAGGGAGCTGAGTGGCATTTAGGGCAGACATCTCAACAGACAATCCCTCTGTTTATCATCACGTAGGTAAACCATTGGCTTGTGAAATGTCTGTAATCAAGAACCACTCCCTTGTGTTTTGGTGACATTTTCAAGAGGGTAAAACAGAATGTTCCCTCTGACAATTGCAGAACTCTCCACACAGAAGAGTGGAGGTGGCTCTGACGCAGGCCACCAGTGCTTTATGACACAGCAGGGAGGGAGGTCTAGCTGGCCCCGAGGGAGCAGCCAGAGGGGCCACTCAGGGCCATGCCCTCAGAGCTGGAGCCCTGACTTCCAATTGATCCCAAATGACTATCAGCGCCAGACTAGGGGTTGGGGAAAATGATGGGACCAGGATTATAAATCCCAAAAGCTGGGAATGTTAGAACAGAGGACTAGGTAAGGGTCAACCCCAACACCTGGGACCGAAACCAGGAGGGACCCCAGAGCAAGCCACGGTGCCCAAAGCTGGGGAACAGACAAATGCTATAGTCAGAGTAAAAGTGGATGGGAGGGTTAAAAAGAGGCCCGTTGTCATGAAGCAAGAGGGCAGAGCTCAGAGGGAGGAAAGACAGAGGTGAGGCAGGGCTGGTCAGAAGGTCTGGATTTTGATGCAGAGTCAGTTCCATCACAGCCATGACTTCTCTCCATCTTAGGGGATGACCAGGCAGTGGAACCTAGCTGAGATTGTCTCCTCCTGAATCTGAGTTCAAGAGCAGAGAGCCAGGAAAGCTTTGCAGTTAAGAAGGCAGCATTTAGAGTCAGGAACAAGTCTGGGTTTGAATCCCAACTCCACTGTCCGTAGCTGTGTGACTTAGGCTAGTGATTTAACCTCTCTGAGCCTCAGTCTCCTTGTCTGATGATGATTATGAGGATTATGATTATAATAATGAAGATGCTAATGACGGCAACAGTGGAGGAGGATGGTGATGCTGGTAGTGATGGTGATGATGATGAATAGGATGATGTAAGGAAAGTGATGATGGTAATGATGAGAGTGATTATGGCCATGGTGATGGTGATAGTGATGGTTATGCTGATGAGGAGAAGCTGGATGGTGATGATCACAAGGATGATGGTGGTGGCAGTGGTGATAGCAATGGAAATTTGGGTGGTGATGGTGGTGGTGGTGGTGGTGGCAGTGGTGATGATGGTGATCTTGGTGATGGTGGTGATGATGATGGTGATGGTGATGATAGCGATGGTGGTGGTGATGGTGATGATAGCGATGGTGGTGGTGATGGTGA
>NC_058416.1:78910191-78959258 GCF_002201575.2 Neomonachus schauinslandi
GATGGTGGTGGTGGCGGTGGTGGTGATAGTGGTGATGGCAATGGTGATGGTGGTGATGATGATGGTGGGGGTGGTGGTGATGATAGTGATGTTGGTGGTGATGCTGGTAATGGTGATGGTGATGGTGGTGATGCTGGTATTGGCGATGGTGATGCTGGTGATGCTGGTGGTGGTGGTGGTGGTGATGCTGACGAATGATGATAATGAGAGCCTCCACTTCAGAATGGCTGTGAAGAGTGGGCTGAAAAACTGTGACCCTGAGCATCTTAGTGTCTGTCTTGCTTACACCATCTATAAAATGTGGCTAATATTCATCCCTGCCTCATAGAGTTGTCACAAGGATTAAATTAAAACACTTGTAAAGTGCTTGACATATAATAAGTGCTTAATAAACACTAGCTATCATTTTTAATAGTCTTATTATTTTTGTTGCTCTGTTCCCCTCATTTTCAGAATCATTTCTGTTTCTCTTGGTGTAGGTATCATTAGTCTCATTATCAGTGCTTATTCAGAATTAGGATGACTTATCACCCTGGCCCCTGGGACTTGTTTTCTCCCGTATCTGTCCTGCCTCCTACATCTTAAGTCATCCAGTGGGTCTGCCGGGTGATGAGCCTTCTGTGTCCCTGGATCTTTGAAATGAGGAAGTGGGAAGGGAGGACCAAAGCCATGTCATGGCCATCTGGAAGTGATGTCCACAAAGGTGGGTGCATGCCCACCATCAGCACCGACGTCAGTGATGATGGGGCTGCCTTCCCACGTGTTGCTGGTGGTTCTGCTGAGCAGCAGGCTGGGCACCCACAGTGTGCTGGCTCCACATAGAGTCCTGTGGGTGAAACGTGGAGGTGCTATACAGACTTGGGACTTTTAGAACAGGGCCATCAGCCTGTCCCTCCTGATGTCATGCCTTTCTCACTTCCTCTACCTTGCCTTTCAGAGGTGTGGACGGCAAGTCACACAAACCACTGCCCCTCAGCGTGGAGAATGACCGAGTCTTCAGTGACCTGTGGGGGAAGGGCAATGTGCCCGTCATCCTCAACAACCCGTATTCAGAGAAGGAGCAGGTAACTGGGTGGTACCAGCTTGGCTCCCACACTCCATGGCTCCCTGAACCTTCCCCAGTGTGAGGATGAGGGGAGGGATGCCAAATGTCAAACCATGTTGGGATGGAAATGAGCCACCACGGCTGCAGAGCTCAGGGGCATTGAGGCCAGGAGCATGTGTCCTGGGATCCGGATTTTGCCTTTGTTTTGCTTTGTTCGTGATCTTGCCATTTTTCAAATTTCAATTCTGTTTCCTCCAGCAAAGGCACTCCCATGCCATTCACATCGCAAATTTAGCAGGTAAAGATACATGGTAAAAAGGTTTCCTCTCTCGCCTAATCCCAGCCACACAGTTTCCCTCCCCAGAGGCAAGCAATATTTATCGTTTCTCTGGTCCTTTCAGCAATACTTTACACGTAGACTGACAAATACACACACACATTATTTTCACACAAATGAGAGCACTTTATACATATTGCTCTGCACCTTGCTTTTCACTTGTCAGCATATCTTGGTGATTACCCCCCAATTCGTAGGGGAAGAGAGTCCTGGTTCTTTTTCACAGCTGTATAATATTCCATTTTATGGCTCTGCCAAACCTACTGAGCCGGTCCTCCATAATGGACCCTTAGGTCATTGCCAATATCTTGCTATGACATTGCTGTAATGGGTGACATTGCCTAAACGTCTCGCATGGCACATGGGCAGGCTTTTCAATAGCATAAATTCCTAGAAGTGAAATTGCTGACTCAACGATCATATGCATTTGTGATTGGGGCAGAAATTGAGAAATGGCTCATCGTAAAGATTGCCCCGATCCTACCAGCTAAGTAGGAAAGTGGTGGTGTCCCCACAGCCTCACCAACCTAATGTATTATCAAACTTCTCAGTCTTTGCCAGTTTGCTGAGACGTGTTTTGACAGCTGAGTCAATATTGTTTCTGAGCATGGAGAGATTTGGCTAGAGATCAGGAGTGCCTCGTTCTCACCTGCTTGGGCAGCCCACAGTCCAGGCCAGTGCAACCCTATTAAAGCATATGAATTTCCCACCCATCCTCTGCACTGCAGTGAAGTACGGGAAGAATGATGAGCGGGAGGTCAGAACAGGGAGATGGCCCATGTCACTCGGCAAGGTCACCTTCTTCTCTCCACCTGCCTCTAGCTCTGGATGGCATGGGGCAGGTTGCCAGGTTCTGTCTTCTCATGCATCTGTATGGATGGCACCTTTTGCTACCAGCTCACCTGACCAAAGCCTCACTACGTAGCCTTCCATGGGGAGGATGGGACATTTCAGAGCCTCAGTGGGGATTGCTTTCCTTAGCTGCTGATAGCTGGCCAGGGAGATAAGGAAGGACGTCAGGGATTCTGTGGTAGGTCAGACTCATGCTCCCCCCAGCTAGTTACTCACCCTCTTGCAATGGCATCTAGGGATGCTTGGAGGAGAAGCATCTATATGGATGTCTACTATGCTGTCCTCAGAACTCAGGGCAACACTATGAGCATGAGGGGGCTATTTTCCATTCATGATTAAATGAACAAATAAAGTTAACATTTGTCTTTGTATTTTCTTTCTTAACTGAAAGGAAAGAGGTATTGCCATAATTCAAATCCTCCCAAGACAAAAGAAGAACAGAAAGAGACAGCCTCAGGCTAGATCCAGGCTCTGGATGTGCTTTGTTAGGTCTGCACTATATTGCCCTAAGGGACAATTTGTATTTGTACTTTGAATTTACTGCCAGTGTTTTGAAATTTTATATAAATATCATATTCACAGCTTCTCTTAAAAAATGTGGACACGCTGACCACCTCGAGCTTGTGTTCTTATGGGACAATAATCTGCACAGACTGAGTAGCAGCTGCTCCTGTAGACAGAGCATGGGCTTTCCAGTTTGCCACAATCCCCACCACTCCCTATCGTGTCCCTCCCCTCAAGACCATTGTCTTTTGTTACTTTTTATAACATTAGTGCTATTGATTTTCTTAGGATGAAAGGGAAATATTTTTCTATCCATGACTTTATTGTAAGTGGCAGGTAGAGATAGACCAGGAGGTTTGTATGTTTCAGGAAACATGAGAAGGATTTCATGTTCTATAAAAAATGAAGAATATTCTTTTTTTTAAAATTTTTTTAAGAATATTCTTTTTTTTAAGATTTTTTATTTATTTGTTTGACAGAGAGAGACACAGCAAGAGAGGGAACACAAGCAGGGGGAGTGGGGGAGGGAGAAGCAGGCTTCCCACCAAGCAGGGAGCCCGATGCAGGGCTCAATCCCAGGACCCTGGGATCATGACCTGAGCCAAAGGCAGGCGCTTAATGACTGAGCCACCCAGGTGCCCCAAGAATATTCTTTTTTTAAATTTTATTTTATTTTATTATGTTATGTTAGTCACCATACAGTACATCATTAGTTTCTGATGTAGTGATCCATGATTCATTGTTTTCTTTTTTTTATTTGACAGAGACATAGCGAGAGAGGGAACACAAGCAGGGGGAGTGGGAGAGGGAGAAGCAGGCTTCCTGCCGAGCAGGGAGCCCGATGCAGGTCTCGACCCCAGGACGCTGGGATCATGACCTGAGCCAAAGGCAGACGCTTAATGACCGAGCCACCCAGGGGCCCCGATTCATTGTTTTCGTATAACACCCAGTGTTCCATGCAGTACGTGCCCTCCTTAATACCCATCACTGGGCTAACCCATCCCCCCACCCCCCTCCCTTCCAAAACCCTCAGTTTGTTTCTTGGAGTCCATAGTCTCTCATGGTTCGTCTCCCCCTCCGATTTCCCCCCCTTCATTTTTCCCTTCCCTTTCCCAATGACCTCCATGCTATTCCTTATGTTCCACAAATAAGTGAAACCCTATGATAATTGACTTTCTCTGCTTGACTTATTGCACTTAGCATAATCTCCTCCAGTCCCATCCATGTTGATGTAAAAGTTGGGTATTCATCCTTTCTGATGGCTGAGTAATATTCCATTGTATATATGGACCACATCTTCTTTGTCCATTCATCTGTTGAAGGGCATCTTGGCTCTTTCCACAGTTTGGCTACTGTGGACATTGCTGCTATGAACATTGGGGTGCATATGGCCCTTCTTTTCACTACATCTGTGTCTTTGGGGTAAATACCCAGTAGTGCAATTGCTGGGTCATAGGGTAGCTCTATTTTTAATTTTAAAAAATGAAGAACATTTTTGTGTGTTTAATATGCAGCTGAGTGTTGTCTTGAAATTAGCCAGCCTGCTTTGCTAATTGACCTTACCTATCTACCTGTCCCCTCCAGGTATCAGAGTTTGTAACTGCTGGTTTGCAGTAACTCCTGAGACCTGACGCACAGAGACAAAGCAGAGGATGCCTTCACCCCACCAGAAAGACCCTTAAAGTCACTGCTGAATTCTAAGCAATGGCAGGATGATGGCCATTTCTTTTATGCTGTCCACCTCAGTTAGACTGTGATGGCTTAGAAACCATAACCTTGAACTGCAAGCCTGAGGAGTGGGGCTCTCAATATTGGGAATGGGGCAGGAGTGATTAATAAGACCACTGGTCCCCTTTACAGAGATTTCGTGATGCAATGATCAGTGTCTTAGGTTGGACAGGCTGCGCTAATTCTGGAATTCCATAAACTGGGTGGCTTACAAACAACAGACATTTATTTCTCACAGGTCTGGAGGCTGGGAAGTTAAGATCAAGGCACCAGCAATTCAGGGTCTGCTGAGAGCCCACTTCCTGGGTCATGGTAGGGGTAGTCTTGCTGTGTCCTCACATGGCAAAAGGGGCATCTCTCTGGGGTCTCTTTTATTTTTATTTTTTTTAAAGATTTTATTTATTTATTTGACAGAGAGAGAGATAGCGAGAGCAGGAACACAAGCAGGGGGAGTGGGAGAGGGAGAAGCAGGCCTCCTGCTGAGCAGGGAGACCGATGTGGGACTCGATCCCAGGACCCCGGGATCATGACCTGAGCCCAAGGCAGACGCTTAATGACTGAGCCACCCAGGCGCCCCTCTGGGGTCTCTTTTAGAAGGTGATCTTATCACTTCCCCAAGGCCCCACCCCTAATACCCTTACTTTGGGGATTAGGTTTCAACATATGAATTTGGGGTGGGGGGGACTCAAACTTTCAGTCCATAGCCGTCAGGGAGAGGTGCTGAGAACTTGCCTTAGGGCCCACTTAAAAATTGCTTGGAGAAGGAAAGAGGGTGCTGGGCAAAGGAGGAAAAACCACACCTTCCTGAGGTTAAGACAGGAAGAATTGGGTGCTCCTGGACGCGTGATATACAGATCGGCCGTGCTGGGATGTACATTCTCTCCTTTATCATCGGCAAATCCTCGGTGTTGTCTAGGACCAAAACCACCGGCCAGCAAGATCATCCTGGCTCAGTTGTCTGAGACTCAGTTTTCCAAATGTGTCTCGGAAATACAGCTGGATGAGGGTAGAGATCCAAGTGCCTGGTTATATTTGAGTCCCAGCCTCAGAGCTAAGGAAGCAGCCCTGTTATTTCCTGCTAGACATCTCCTTAGCCACGGTGCTGAGAAATGTTTCCCAGGCTGAGAAAATTAATAGAAAACGTAATGTTCTTCTTTCTGTCCTAAAAGACCGGCGTATATGCTTAGCCTATTCTCTCCATGCTCAAAGCCACTTTACCTGGAGCTCCCGGGATCAGCTTCCTTCCTCCCAGTTGTAACCCACATTTGCTGCTTTTTTAGGCATCTGCGGGGGGGTTAGCATTGTTAATAATACAAAGAGAGACCCAGCCACCACCTGCTTTCCTGAGTCAGGAAGAGATAGAAGGAGGTAAAAGAACAGCTGGTCCGCATTTTCCCCAAGGACTGGGCAAAAGGCAACAGAGTCCAAGTGAAGCAGGGTGGATACAGGCTAGACAAGAGAAAGAACTTCCTGATTCAGAAGACTGGTAGCTCCCTGAAGGAATAGTGAGGTCTGCACCATCCTTCTTGATTCTCTCCTTTGTCCAGATTCAAGGAAAATCAGCCACAGAACCACCCTCTCTTCAATCAGTCTCTGGAGGCTGAGATGTTCATCTCTAGTAGTGATTTCTCTTGCTAACGGTCTGATTCAGCAGCAGGTATGGTCAGTGAGACTTGAAGTCCCTCATCACTAGAACACAGTGTGTGAATGACTATAATGCTAATCTTTTTTTTTTTTTAAGATTTTACTTATTGGAGAGAGAGAGGCAGAGAGAGAGAGCAGAAGCAGGGAGGCGAGGGAGAAGCAGGCTCCCCGCAGAGCAGGGAGCCCGATGCGGGGCTCCATCCCAGGACCCTGGGACCATGACCTGAGCCGAAGGCAGATGTTTAACCGACCCGTGTAATGCTCATCTTTAACATCTCTTTTCAAACTGTATCTGGCCTGGGCTGGTAGATAGAATAAATCAGCTCACCCATCACCAAACCTTCACCCAGCACCTGCCATGTGCATAGCTCTGGGGTAGAAGCGAAGATGAATAAACATCGCCCTCCCTGCCCTTAAGCCCTTCACAGAAGAATGTGGGGACACAGGGGGTACAGTGCGATTAATCCTAAAATACAAAGGGACCCAAAACACTGTGGAAACATAAATACCTCAGTAGGTATCAGGAAATGTTTAGCTGAAGAGGTAACATTTGAACTGGGTTTTGAAGATCATGTAGGAATTTGTCTAGTAGGAAAACGTATTAATAGTAAATGGAACCGCTGTGGTAGATATACGATATACTGCATTTTTTTTTTCTTGCTAAGGATCATTATTGGACCTCTGAGGTTGTCTTTAGTGCTAATACCACCAGGGACACATACTGAATTTTGACACCATCCTAAAGGCCCTTGGCATAACAATCCTCTTTTTTTTTTTAAGATTTATTTATTTATTTATTTGACAGAGAGAGACAGCGAGAGAGGGAACACAAGCAGGGGGAGTGGGAGAGGGAGAAGCAGGCTTCCCGCTGAGCAGGGAGCCCGATGCGGGGCTCGATCCCAGGACCCTGGGATCATGACCTGAGCCAAAGGCAGACGCTTAACAACTGAGCCACCCAGGCGCCCCAACATAATAATCCTCTTAAGTGAAAATGGTATCCTATGTAAATGACTTGAGAAACTACTGTTGGTCCATTCTCCCTGCAAAACCTCAGCATTTGAATCAAGCCCTTCTCTGCCTCCCTTCTTTTTTTTTAAGATTATTTATTTAGGGATGCCTGGGTGGCTCAGTCAGTTAAGCATCTGCCTTTGGCTCAGGTCATGATGTCATGATCCCAGGGTCTTCGGATTGAACCTGGGATTGAGTCTGCTTCTCCCTCTCCCTTTGTCCCTCCTCCCACTGTGTGCACTCTATCTCTCTCTCTCAAATAAACAAATAAATAAATTTTTAAAAAGATTTTATTTATCTATTTATTTGAGGGGGAGGGAAAGAGAGAATCTTAAGCAGACTCCATGCCCAGTGCAGAGCCCGATGCGGGGCTCAGTCTCTCGACCCTGAGATCATGACCTGAGTCAAAATCAAGAGTTGGATCCTTAACCGACTGAGCCACCCAGGCGCCCCTCTGCTTCCCTTTTTATTAAGCAACTATTTTCTTACCTGCCCAGTTTGCTTTCCTAAGGGAGGAAGGGGTGAATCATGTCTGGCTCCGGGGCAGAATATCTATTTTCAGATACTAATTAAGCATCAGTCCAATCTTTCGTGGATGCAAGGGAGGGTCTTGGGCCTGGGGGAGGTGGGATTTCCAGTTGGGGCTCCCCGCTCTTATTCAGCCTGCTGCCCCTCTCTCCAGCCTCTCGCTGACGCAGGTGATCAGGTAATCAGATAGATGACTGTTACATCAAAATCCCCCTCCCCACCGCCACCACCTCATCCAGAGCCTGGCATTTCCTCACCCCTGGGGACATGGGGCTTGCTGGCTGCTTTCAAAATGTCAAAATCTGTTGAGAAGCTTTTCTGTACTCCGAAGTAAGTGTCAGCATCATCCCAGTGCCTGGAGAGCCCCAAATTATGAGGCAAGTGGAGGGGGTGTGCTTGTGGGTCCCCAGCGATCAGAGGATCAGAGGCGGTCAGGGCGCCTCTCCACCCAGGCATGCGCCCCAGCTGGCCAGGGGGTGCTGGCTTTGCTGAAAGCCGAAAGTGGGCAGCCAGCCCCAGCCGGGCTGCGTCTCAATGAAGGCAAACCAGTGACAGTCCCTGCCTCTCAGTGACAACCTAGCCTGCTGCCAGGAAACCTGGCGTTAATGATGGCAGGGTAAAAATAACAATAATGCGGACCCCTGTACCCCCCTTGTGGGGGCGTGGCCATTCGAACCCTCGGACTCCCCACCCACAGCTCTGGGGGCCACTCCGGTTGGGCCTCGTCCTACTGGTGACCTTGGTCAGACGAGTTAGCATCTGCGCGGAGGCTCCGTTTCCTAACAGGCTCGTCCAGTTGTGGGGAGGTGAGGTGTGAAGCGACCGCGTCTATAACAATGGTAGCTGATACGTTGTTGAGCCATGTCGGGCACGGTGCTGAGCACTTCAGGTCCCTGGTCTCAGTGAACCCCCCCACCCCAACCCAATGAAGTACTATTGCCCCCATTTTACAGATGACTAAACTGAGGCACAGAGGGTTATCTTGAGGAAGGTCACATGACTAGTGAGTGGCAGAGCCCCAGAGCCCACTCTTAATTCTTAAAGGCCCGGCACAGAATAAGTGCTCCGAAAATGGGCATCATTACTATTATTGTTGTTGTTGCTGTTGTTTCATTTGGCTGATTATTATATGGCTCATTTAGGTATAGTTTTACTGCTAATTGTTATACGGCTAATGTGAGGCAGATAGGGCAGGGAACACCATCCCCATTCTACAGATGACACCCTTGGGGCCTGGAAAGGGAATGTGAGCAGCCACTGAGTCTTGGGGACAGAGCCGCACCGCTCTCCCTCTGTGACTCCGTCGTCATCCTTGTCGATCATTCAGATCGAGGTAGCGTGCATCTTTCTGCTGCAGGGGGCCAGGCTCTGGGAGTGCACAGGGGCCAGGAGCCGGGTCTGCAGTGGAAAGGCCCAGCCTTTGAGGGCCTGGATCCCACGACCAGCTCTGTTGCCTGTTAGCTGTTAATTTGAAGGTAGTCATGTCACCTCTCAGAACCTCTGTTTTCTCCTCTGAGAAATGGGTTACCATGAGGACTCCACGAGCCAGGAGATGTGCAGTGGCCTAGTCCCGGTCAGGCACCAAATAGGCATTTACTAAACGTTACTCACAATGGAAGGGGGTCAGATGCGATCACTGCCCTTGAGAAGTTCACCATCTGGACATTGTCTTTTCATCAAACGGTTGCCTTGACTTCCAGAAACTTCCACTTCTAAGGCGAGCTACACACACACACACATAGCAGTAATCACACTGTGATATTTGGGGTTTGGTAGCATCACATTCAGACGTTCCCTGCAGACCCCCCCCCAGCTGGCTTTGGCAGATTCACTGGCTCCGTCCAGGGTGACATCTTGGGGTGTCTGTCCCTGAACCTCTCTGAGCACTTTAAGGAAACTCCTGTGTTTTGAGATGAACCTGTCTGTTGAGAGGGTGCCCCAAATCGCTAGCTACAAACTCCTACTGAACTCATTATTGCCCTCAGCTCAGCTGGGCCGGCTCTCCCTTGGCTTGATCCCCTTCATGATCAGAATACGACATCCGGGTTGGATTTTCCCAAAAGTGCTTCAGGAGGCCCCTCTTTCTCAGGTCACCCAGTGTTCCAAGGAAGCCCTCAAATGGGACAAAAAAGCCTCAACAAAGATACTTTCTGGGAATTGATGTGGAACGGAGTCTCTCTCAGCCCCCAATGGCAGCAGAATCCAAACCTTGCTGATATTTTGCTTCCCTCTACCTAAGCCATCACCTGCTGGTGACCCCCAGGGTCTTTATAGGTCACTTAGCCATGAGACCAGCCTTCCATATCCTGCTGCCGCAGGTGGGCAGAGCCAGGGCGGAGCCAGGAAGCCAGGCCTGAATTGATGAGGGTTTAGGTTCAGCCCTGCAGGAATTTCCACATATTTTGCTCTTTGTTTGTTTTAATAGTGAGTATATTCAAAGCAAGCTGTCCCGACTGTTTCCAGTGGGACCGTGATATCTGGTTCAGGAATCCATGATACCGCTCCACATGCTTATTCATGGCATCAAACCATATTCATGTTCTTTTCCCGGATAAGCCAAGTTAGGTCAAAGTCCTTTTTCCTCCATGCTGTGCAAACTGATACCCCTCGAAACAGATTCTCAGAGGTCAATAGGACTTTCATTTTCTGAGTGTCTCAGGATATCTTAAAAGGTAAAAAGTTCAGGGGCGCCTGGGTGGCTCAGTTGGTTAGGCGACTGCCTTCGGCTCAGGTCATGATCCTGGAGTCCCGGGATCGAGTCCCACGTCGGGCTCCCTGATCAGCGGGGAGTCTGCTTCTCTCTCTGACCCTCCCCCCTCTCATGCTCTCTATCTCATTCTCTCTCTCAAATAAATAAATAAAATCTTTAAAAAAAAAAAAGGTAAAAAGTTCAAAACATAATCGCAAGCCTTGTGCATTTTAAATATTTACCTTTAGCAAGTTAATGGTTTTAATAAACACACGCACACAGTACAAATGTAACAGAATGGGGTTAGGCCACAAGATAATTACAGGATTTCTTTTAAGATCAATTCATAATGCACATATACACTTTGGTCGGGTAACGGGACCAAGTTCAAAGTTGTCTAATAACGGGGCACCTGGGTGGCTCAGTTGGTTAAGCGACTGCCTTTGGCTCAGGTCATGATCCCAGCGTCCTGGGATCTAGCCCCACGTCAGGCTCCCTGCTCAGCGGGAAGCCTGCTTCTCCCTCTGACCCTCTCCCCTCTCATGCTGTTTCTCTCTCTCTCTCTCTCTCATAAATAAATAAATAAATAAATAAATAAAATATTAAAAAAAAAAAAAAAGACCCCTATCGGCAGAGGCCCTTGTCTGTGGATCCTAACTGTGATGGTCTGACTCTGGAACACCTCCTTCTGTAATTATCCACCACAGAAAATAGCCTGTTGAATCGGGGGCAGAGAGAGGAGGGCAGAGAATCAGTGATTTCGAGCTTCCTTGGAGTTATTACACAGAATGAATCGCTTTAGAAATGATGCCTTGAATACACTACTAGGAAATTATACTTGAAGGTACTAAACACAGTTGGTTAAGTTTTATAAGTAGCAATTTTTTCATCACACAGATGGGTACATACCTACTAGTTTACGGGTCTGCAGTCCGGGACCCTGATCTGCCACAGCTCACAACCGGGTTACGCTTGCTGCCCGCAGGGTGGGGCAGTGCTGCTTGAGGCCATGGTGGAGGGCATGGTGTATGGATCTGGCCCCTGGGGTGGCTGGCGTGGTGCCCAGCTCAGCCCCAGGATGCTGCCCTTATTTTAGGACAAGCCAAGCGGGACAGGTTGCTACAGGCCTAGAAGGGAGAAGCGGTCCCTGGCGCCAATAGTCAAAGAGTCAGAAGCTGCTTGCTTCGTACAGGATTGGGCTTTAGCTCCTGGATTATTTCCTGGGGCTGTTGTAACAAGGCATTACAGACTGTGTGGTTTAAACAACAGAAATGTTCTGGAGGCTGGAGATCTCCTGAAATCAAGGTGTTGGCAGGTTGGTTCCTTCTGAGGGCCGTGAGGGAGAATCCTCCCCAGGGCTCTCTCCTTGGCTTGTGGATGGCGTCCTTGTGTTCACACGGCCTTCTCGCTGTGTATCTGTCTCGAAATTTCCCCTTTTTATAAGGGCACCAGTCATCCCACTCAAAAGACCTCATTTTAACTTAAATGCCTCACTGAAGACTCCAAATAAGGCCATATTCTGAGGTGCTGGGGGTTAGGACACCAGCATATGAATCTGGGAGGGACACAGTTCGACCCATAACAGTTCGTAAAATGTGTCTCCCAAGGGGCCTCCCTCCCTGCTGTCAAGCTCTTGTCCCCATTCTATGGTGAGGCTCCTGACTGTGGCAGCCCATAATTGGGGAAGTTGGGGAAGGGCAAGGTGCTTCGCTTCTGTTTCTAGATCTTCCAGATTCTGACGTCTTGTGTGTATCTTCCTACCTTAAAAGCCCCCCTCCCTCCACCTTCCTGTCACTTCCGCCCCTTACTCCCCAACTTCTGCTAGAAGGCTCGCCGTCCTCCCACTCACGAGGAAGCCTTCGAATCAGTGTTGACTTTGTCCCTTGCCCTCCCACCCTCTCCCACCCCCGGGCTGTCTGTTCTGCTTCTGGCACCACACTCTCCGCTGCAGCTGTGCTCCACCCTCCCAGCTTCCCACCTGCATCGTGGCAACAACCCCCCCCCCCCCCCCGCCTGGGGCTCTCTGCCCTCACCCTCTCCCTCCCGCAACCCCTGCAGTCATGTGTTCTAAACCTTAGCTTTGAGAAGCTCCCCCCTCCAGCAGGCAGCTTCAAGGGTCCCCCGTTCTCTACTAAATCAAGACAAAAAAGCCTTTGGCTTAGCATCCGAGGGACTCTACGATTTTGAAATGCATTTAGACCTGTGTTTGTCGGCTTGGGTTGCCATCACAAAATACCCCAGGCTGGGTGGCTTAGACGTAGAAAGTTACTTCTCATAGTTCTGGAGGCAAGCAGACCAAGGTCAGGGCACCAGCACAGTCACGTCAGGCGAGGGCTCCCTTCCTGGCTTGGAGACGGCCACCTTCACTGTGTCCTTACTCTGCCTTTCTGTGTATGCGTGGAGGGAGAAAAAGAAAGACAGAGGTTTCTCTGCTTCTTATAAGGCCATCAATCCCATCAGATTAGGTCCTACTCTTATGGCCTCTTTTTTTTTTTTTTAAAGATTTTATTTATTTATTTGAGAGAGAGAGAGAGAGCATGAGAGGGGGGAGGGTCGGGAGGGTCAGAGGGAGAAGCAGACTCCCCGCCGAGCAGGGAGGCCGATGCGGGACTCGATCCAGGGACTCCAGGATCATGACCTGAGCCGAAGGCAGTCGCTTAACCAACTGAGCCACCCAGGTGCCCCCAGGCGCCCCTCTTATGGCCTCTTTTAATGTTAATTACCTCCTGAGGTCCTGTCTCCAGTAAGTTAGGGCTTTAACGTATGAATTCAGGAGGGACACAGTTCAGTCCGTGGCAAACCTCAGGTATTTGTTGGGTATGTACTATATGCTGGACACTCGTCTAGGGGCTGGACACATCTGTATCTAAACATCTGTAGATATTACATATATATATATATATATACGGATCTATAAGACACAGAGACATAGATATATATATACATGCAGATACATAGACACTCGCAAATTGCAGGCAGTGAAAAGTGCCTTGAAGAAGAATAAAGCGTGCGCGCCTGGATGGCTCAGTCAGTTAAGCATCTGCCTTCAGCTCAGGTCATGATCCCAGGGTCCTGGGATCGAGTCCCGCATCGGGCTCCCTGCTCAGTGGGGAGTCTGCTTCTCCATCTACCCCTCCTCCCTGCTCATGATCTCTCTGTCTCTCACTCTCTCTCTCAAATAAATAAATAAAATCTTTAAAAAAAAAAAAGAACAAATGAGTGTGGCCGTGTGCCAATAAAACTTTATTTATGGACACTGAAATTTGAACTTCCTATAACTTGTATGTGTCATGAAACATTACTCTTCTTTTGATATTTTTATTCAACGGGCTAAGAATGGAAAAATCATTAACTTGTGGGCTGTATAAAAACAGGCAGCAGACCAGGTTTGGCCCACGGGCTGCAGTTTGCAGATCCCTGCATGCAGGTGTACGAGGCTTCCCGCAGTTGTGGAATGAGAGTGGGAACCACTGTAGGGCCAAGAACACGAGTCCCTGGCACACAGTAGGTGCTCAGTAGGTATTTGTTGAAGGAGAGAGAGGAGGGAGGGGTGGAGAGGGCAGAAGGAAACAGGGTGTCAGGGTACCTACAAAGCTGAATTCCGGGCTCAGGGCTCTGGGCTGATAGGGCCTTGCCTCACTATCTCCTCTCTGGCTGCAAGACCATTGCCTTCCATTTCTTCAGGACCCCTGCCAGCTCCAGAAGCAAAGAGGTGTTGACAGAGCCTTTGAAATGCCCACAAGTTCAGAGCCTCCTGTCCCCATTTAGGAGCAATCCCAGGCAGCGCTCCCACAGAGCCCACCGAGATCTAGCCAGTGTCTCCCGCCACCTGAAAAGCTTCCACTGACCACCCCAGACACAAATCCAGAAAAGGATGTGTGTAAATGCTGCCCAAAGCCCACTTGTGCCCTGTCCCCAGCTTAATAAGTCACAAGTGCCCTAATCTGCATTTTTAGTGAGAACATTTCCTCCCCACTCAGAAAAGTCATTTGCATCCCCCATGTAGGGCCCCTGACTGCTGTATTAATCTCCCCATTTGTCCCCTCCTGAGTCATCTAATATTACTGCTGGCTAATTAAAACATCAAAGCCCCAAGTACAACAGCCCTGACAGGGGCCTCCTAATGCCTGGTTTCAAGTGTGCAGTTCAACGCAACCCAGGGTGGAGAGGCACGGCTCACGCCCGGGCCCCCAATTTCTTGGCTCGTAATGACCACCCATCAGACATCTGGAACCTCAAAAGATGGCCTCTTTCATTATGCTTGTTACCTCACTCCCACCACACCCTGCCAACGAAGGCTGCTGGTTGCCCACCCACCAGCCACACCCCACACCTCCTCCTCCTGCCTCACGGTGCTCCCCACTGTGTCTGTTACCCCCCGTCTGGGATTCCAGCCGCTCCCCAGCCTCTAGGGCGTCCATGTGGATGATCAAGAGAGTTTGCAAACTGGCTGAGTGATGCTCCATCTTTAGGGACTGATCGCTGGGGTGCCTCCCGCCTGGGCAAGGTCAGATTTTTTGGTTCTCATGGCTGCAGGCTGTTGGCATGGTCGGAGGAATTTGTCGCTACCAAGTCTTGCCCAAAGATGTGACATCCATCACCTGCATGTCTGCCGGAAGAGACTGTGGTGAAGACAGATCTTAAAGAAGCGTTGGGGCTGCCTGGCCAGGCCTTCAAAGGAAATGGAGCTGTCTGGGATGTGGCTTCATAAGGGGACAGAAGGAAGATAACTTGGAGCTTAGCAGGCAGAAAGTACAAATGGGAAAGAAGGGAAGAATTCTTCTACATCCTTCTGCTCCTGGTGTGGACGACTGTAGTAATATTTATGGCAATGGCAGTCCTCATAGGACTAGCAGGTGTACCATAGATGACTCCATAGATTACAGTACTGAAACCTACTGGGGTGGACCAAAGCACCAGTAGCAGTAAGTGATGGCTAAGATTTAGGAGGTGATTGCACTCATCCAAGTGAAAGATGATGCTGGTCTGGCCGGCGTGCTGGTCAGTTAAATGGGGAGAATGAGGAGGGGGTGGATTCTAGAGCTCTTTAGAAGCTAAAATGGTAGGACTTGGGGACAGATCAGGTGCAGGGGGATAAAGAGAATGATGTCCAGGATAGCTCCCCACCCCACCCCACCCCCGTGGCTTGCCCAGGCAGATGGATGGTGATGCCCAGCACTGAGATGAGAACCACTGGGGATGACTGGATCTGGCCACAGCAGGGAGGTGTGGAAGATCATGAGTCATGGCACCTTCCATTTGTTCTCTGCTGTCACTTGCATGGTTCTGGAGGCTATGATATGCCTCTCACCTCAGGACCTTTGCATAAGCTGGTCTTTCTGCCTGCAAGACCTTGCTCTTCTCTCTTTGCCTGATTAACACCTACTTGTCCTTCAGGTCTCGATTAGAAGTCAAATGCTCTGGGTTAGGTGTCTCTTCTGTGTGCTTCCACAATTCCTTATACACCTCCAGCATCCCATGTTATAGCACCCATTGCACTTGATTATAATGGTCATACACCTGTCATCCCTCCCCCCGCTCCCACAATGCCCTGTGAACTCCATGAGGGCAGAAATCACATCTACCTAGTTTGTCACTGTAGCCCTGGCCCTTGCAACCTTGCTTGGAACATAGGAGATACTCAATAAACACATGTTGAATGAATGAATGAATGTATGAATTATGCATAAGGGCCAAGAGGCAGGAGAGTCCAGTAGTTAAGGACATGGTTTGAAGGGCAGACTGCCAGGATTTGACTCCTGGCTCCAGTGTACTAACTCTGTGACCTTGGACAACTTAGTTAACCTCTCTGTGCCTCAGTTTCCTCATCTGTAAAATGGGCATGATAAGATTTTGCTTCGCATATAGTAAGTGCTTCTTGAATGTCAGTTTTCAATATTAGCCCTTCAGCATATTCTACGATTTCTCTCCTGGACTCAGCCCATTTCATTGTAATTCACAGCTTCCTCACCCGCCTGAGTTCCTCCAAGCCAATGAGATGAGGACTCTTCCTCCTGTCTGACTTCATCTCCTTACACTAACCACATTTTTCCACTCCAACCACACTGGCCTCCTTGCTGGTCCTTTGAACTTAACAAGCTTATCCCTACCTCAGGGCCTTTGCACTTGCCTTTTTCCCCTCATCATCATATATCCTTATCACCAACTGATATTCTAGTGGTTCATGTATGGGTTTACTTATGATTTATCTCCACTTCTCTCCCAGCAGTGTCCCAGCAGGGCCAGGGCACTCTCTGTCTTGTTTACTACAGAGTCCCCAGTGTCTAACAGTGTCTAGCACACAGTAGGTGCTCAATAAATACCAGTTGAGCATGTGAATGCCCTGCCGCAAGGTCACTATCCAGTGCTCCGTTCTTTGGCATGAGTGTCACTCCACACTGGCTTGTCTTCCCTCTCTCACTCAGCTGACGCGGCAGAGTGTGCCCGCTGCCTCTCCCTTCCAGTTGCTGACTGACACCCATGCTTGTCTGATGCATAGGCAGGTAGACAATTATTCAGAAACACCCAAGACAGAATGTAATCCTTATTAATGAGGTCTAAAATGGATGGGCCACTGTTGGTGAGCCCAGGACTTATCCCCCACCACCAACTGGGCATTTAGTGTATGGAAGTGAAGACAAATGGGGGACTGAAGGTGTTCAATGCAGAGGGACCAGTCAGTGCAAAGGCCCTGACGCAGGGATACACTTGGCATTTTTGAGAGGCAGAAACCTGGCATTTGGGGGAAACAGTCTATGCTTCAGGACTTTCTAATTGGATCTTTCCTGTTTTCCCAGTACTCACCAGAAGTAGTGAATTTGGACAGTAACAGGAAAGCTCAGACATCCACAGGCCTGAAAGCTGGTACCATTCAGAGAAGCTGACAGCGTCCCTTGGTTATTTACTCATTCAACAAACATTCAGTGAGTCCCTGCTATATGCTAGGACCTGTGCTAGACACCAGAGAGGCCACCTTTGAGAGGGCCCTCCCTGTAGAACAGAACCCAAAAGGCTTTTCCACGGTGTCCCCTTCAGCATAGGCAGAGGCACCAGGTTCCCTGGTTAGCATGTGTTACCCTGGGAGAATGAGTGCTTCACTCTGTGCAGATACTTGGTGACTCTGGCAGATTCTAGGAAAAGCAACTTTTCTCCCCATCCCAGTGGAGACAGTTTTCCAGTGTCCTCAGGACCCTGTCTAATGTCCTATCCTTCCTTCTCTCCTCCAGCCCCCTGCCTCGGGAAAACAGTCTCCCACAAAGAATGGCAGCCCCTCCAAGTGCCCCCGCTTCCTCAAGGTCAAGAACTGGGAGACCGACGTGGTCCTCACTGACACCCTTCACCTTAAGAGCACCCTGGTGAGTATCCCAGCAGGATGTAGACCAACCTCACACTAACCATGTTTGGTGTTGGCTAAGTGTTGTGGGGACTGCCCTGTGCACTGTGTGGTGTTTAGCATCACTCCTGGCCTATACCCACAAGATATCTGTCACCTGCCCCGAAATTGTGACAACCAAAAATGTCTCCAGATATCACTCAGTGTCCCCTGGGTGGGAAATCCACTCCCATTTGAGAACTGCTGGTGGCTATTTATTCACTCATGGAAATACTTTTTATTTGTGTACCTTGAACCTAAAAGAACCCAAAAGTGGGAAATCCACTCCCACTTGAGAACTGCTGGTGGCTACTTATTCACTCGAGGAAATACTTTTTATTTGTGTACCTGGAACCCAAAAGAACCCAAAAGCGGAGGAGTTGCTGGTTCTGAACACATTTTCTCTCTCACAACCTGAGCACTGATGAAGTATTGACCAAGCCCTTCCTTGCTTTCACTGTATTTCAGCTAAACTTTTATGTCATTTTTTTTAAAGATTTTATTTATTTATTTGACAGAGAGATAGAGAGCACAAGTAGGCAGAGAGAGAGGGAGAAGCAGACTCTCCACTGAGCAGGGACCCTGATGCGGGGCTCGATCCCAGGACCCCGGGATCATGACCTGAGCCAAAGGCAGCCGCTTAACTGACTGAGCCACCCAGGCGCCCCTTTTATGTCATATTTTTAACAGCCAGCCAATCAACATGTTGCTTTACATTTTTGTTGAAAATGAGCCTCTTGGAAGCACATTGTATCGGTTAACTATTGCTGTGTAACAAACATCCCTGAAACTCAATGGCTTAAAAAAAACAACCACTTATTATTTTTCAAAAGTCCACAGATTGGCTCAGTGGTTCTACTGGTCTCAGTTGATCTCAAGCATCTGCAGTCATCTGAGGGGCCAGCTGTCACATCGCAAAGGGTGTGAATATAGGGCAGAGAAGAATTGGGGCTATGTTTTTGCAGTCAATGTCCCAGAGATGTGTTCGAATGAGCTACTACAACCACCTACAAGTTCCTTCTAGATCAACATGGGATCAAAAAAAATACTTGGGGATTCAGTACCAATGAGTCTGATTCCCAGGGAATGCCAGTCAGAAAGGCCCTCTTCCCCTAGTTGAGTAGAGCAAACACTTTCAGAACCTGAAAACGCTGCCTGTCGATCCTCACCTTGACTGATGACCACCATCCTGTGATGGTCAAACCATCCAATGATTTGAAGCTGGTACTTGAGAAATCCTATTTGGGAACTAAAGGCCAGGTAAACTCCATGACGAGTGTCAGATCCAGGTCCACAGCCCCACCTGTGCTAAAACCAAGTGATCATCCAACTCTCTCTTTTCCCTCCAGGAAACGGGATGCACTGAGCATGTCTGTATGAGCTCCATTATGCTCCCTTCTCAGCAAATACGAAGGCCTGAAGATGTCCGCACAAAAGAACAGCTCTTCCCTCTCGCCAAAGAGTTCATTGATCAGTACTACTCATCAATTAAAAGGCAAGTGTGTGTTGACTCTGGGGACCCAGGGTGAATTACCGAGTACCGGGACAAAGACGTCAGCTCCAACTCTATGACGGTTGAACTGAGACCTAAGCATGAGGGCTCTGCCCTCCAAACACACAGGTTGAGAACTGGTAGCCCAAGGGCCAAATCTGGCCCCCAGAAATGTTTCTGTTTGGCCTACAAGGTGTTGCTTAAATTGGAAACATCGCAAGCAATTCCGTGTCTAGGCATACTACCCTAAAGAAACTGTCACAATTGTTCACCAGAAGATGTACATAAAAATGCTCACTGAGACATTGTTATAATAGGAAAAAAAATTAAAATCAAAGAGCCAACCGAAACCACCTCAGCTCCCTCAACAGGAGAATGCGTAAGTAAGCAGTGGTATTTTCCAAGCCATGGAATATTATACAGCTGCAGAAAACCCCAGGAAGAGTTGTCTTTAAATTTTTTTTTTTTTTTTTTTTTTTTTAAGATTTTATTTATTTGACAGAGAGAGAGACAGCGAGAGAGGGAACACAAGCAGGGGGAGTGGGAGACAGAGAAGCAGGCTTCCCGCCGAGCAGGGAGCCCGATGCGGGGCTCGATCCCAGGACCCTGGGATCATGACCTGAGCCGAAGGCAGACACTTAACGACTGAGCCGCCCAGGCGCCCCAAGAGTTGTCTTTAAAAATCAGATTTCCAGGGGACCTTTAATAATGGGGGAGGGGGGAGTCACCAAAAGCCGGGCAGTGCACCTCCCCTTTTTTCAGTTATCAGTGGGTCGGGGTGGGGGGGGTGGTTCTTGAGATCTTCTCCTAAAGATCAATGCCCACAGTGGCGCCATTCCAACAGCTGGGCTCCCTGCTCAGCGGGAAGCCTGCTTCTGCCTCTCCCTCTGCTGCTCCCCCTGCTTGTGCTCGCTCGCTCTCTCTCAAATAAATAAGTAAAATCTTTAAAAAAAAAAAAAAAAAAAAAATCTGATTTCCAGGACCACCTGGCTGGCTCAGCTGGTGAAGCACATGACTCTTGATCTCAGGGTTGTGAGTTCGAGCCCCACATTAGCTGTAGAGATTACTTAAAAATAAAATCTTTAAAAATAAATGAATAAATAACATTAAAATAAACATCAGATTTCCAGTTTCTCTTGAAAGGAGACCTGGCTGCCCTGGGCCCCCATTCC
Source organism: Neomonachus schauinslandi (assembly GCF_002201575.2). Classification (NCBI taxonomy): domain Eukaryota; kingdom Metazoa; phylum Chordata; class Mammalia; order Carnivora; family Phocidae; genus Neomonachus; species Neomonachus schauinslandi. The sequence goes on from NC_058416.1 coordinate 78,930,563, forward strand.
TACAGGATGACAACTGGCAGGAGCAGAGTGTTAGCTGCCCGCCTTTGAACCGGGCACAAGCTCACTGGCTGGCCACAGTCCCCACCCAGCCAGTTCATCACTACCGGACCTTTGTGGGCATTTGAGTTTGCCATCTGCTTATGCTTGAACTATTGTGGCCACATACCAACTCAGACTTGCTGTGGCTTCTGCCCTCCTGAATGGCTCGCTCCTTCCACCGACCTCTAATTCAGGAGAGAAGGTGACAATCCCATGTCCTGTCCTTCCTCACTCAGATTTGGCTCCAAAGCCCACACAGAGAGGCTGGAAGAGGTGAACAAAGAGATCGAAACCAACGGCACCTACCAGCTCAAAGACACGGAGCTCATCTATGGGGCGAAGCACGCCTGGCGGAATGCATCCCGCTGCGTTGGCAGGATCCAGTGGTCCAAGCTGCAGGTAGGCAGTAAGGCTCTTTGGTGGGTGGGGAGGGATGAGCCTTACAAAGGGTCAGCTCTTTCCAAGGGCATCCGGAAGGCATGGTGAGATATCAGATAGTGGTCATGGGGTCCCAGATTCTCAGATCATGACTGAATCTGCCTTACAGTCATGTCTCATTGAGCCAACACAATGCTGTTTAAAAAGGAACTTGCATGTCTCTTGGTAAGGTTTATGCTCTCCAGTTTACCACAGACCCCACCACTCCCTTTTGTCTTCCACCTACTCTCTTTGCTTATTTATACTATCTGCCTACTCCCTGAAAGCATTCGATTCTCTGTCCCCTGGGGAGTAGTTTGAAGTTGGAAATAGATTAGTTATCAAGTTCAAGGGGGTTTTGTTTGATTGTTATTTGTTTTGTTTTTAAATCCCTGATCCCTAGTAACCTAGCAGGAAATCCATCCAGCCCACTAAAGTCTCTCCTTTACTCATCATCCTGTAACCACATGCACCTACACACCATGCCTGCTTTCAGGGGATTTTTCCTGGTTTGATAACTGTGGTTATGAGGATAGAAAAAAAAAAAACACTATAAAACCCAGCTTAGGTCTCATTAGTGGAGGGCTCTCTCCCCAAGTGGGGCAGCAGGTGGAGTGGGCTCCGGGTTCTCCCCGCCTGGGCAGGCCGCACTTGGGGAGCCGAGGAGGGGAGGAGAAGGCTCCATTCTCACAAGGTACCCCTGGCAGGTGTTCGATGCCCGCGACTGCACCACGGCTCATGGGATGTTCAACTACATCTGCAACCACATCAAGTATGCCACCAACAAAGGGAACCTCAGGTGAGCCTGCCAGCTTGTGGGAGGGGAGTCTAATGTCCCCAGAGCATTGATCCTTAAGGTCTGGAGTTGGCTCACCTGCCGAGGAAATGCTCCCCCTTTCCTCTCGGGGAGAGGAGGCCTGGTTGCTTTTTTCTACCTGCCATGTCCCGTCTCTTCTGGGAGAAACAGACTCTTGCGTGGCTGGCAAAGCAACAGCGGCCAGAATCACGTTCAACCCACAGTTCAGTATCAGCCCGTGGAGGGGGGCAGGAAGGGGTGTGTCCCATTCCCAGGACTCGGAAAATCCCAGTGCCGAAAATCCCAGGTGACCTGCTTGTACCAGCTCCTGTTGTGTGGCCTGGAGCTGCCTTAGAATTTTCCTGGGCTTCAAAGACATTGTCTCTTCCTGCCGCTGTGGGCACAGCTTCTTCAGGTTCCACAAAGCCAAGCCACACCTTGGATTCCTCTTGCCCCGAACAAAGAACAAAGCCCCGGGGAGGAGGCCAAGGCAGGGAGGCACCGGTGTGGGCTGGTGGCTTCCATGCTGGCAAGCTGCCCCTGGAAGGAAACAGCTGGGGCCCTGCAGCCAGGCAGGTCTACTTGTCAATCCTCTGCCATCCATTGGTTCTGCCCCGGCATCTGGTCCCAGCTGCTGAGGACCAGCCCCACGGTGGGGCCGTGCGCGCCAAGGTAGGGAGATTCATTCCCACAGACCCCAGGCTGCACTGAGCTCATCCCCATAGTGGCTTGCTTGCATTAAGTGTGGGTTTTCTTGGCTGTGTCCCTTCCTTGAGAAGGAAACACTGTTCCAGCTGAGCCCACTAGTAGGGAAGAGGCCTGTAATATAAGCCCAGAGCCTGCTTGGGGAATTGGTCTTTCCATCTTTTTCTAAAAGTCCTCACCCCTCGGAGAACATCAAGGAACCCTCCTGTATATCCTGAGCATCAAAGGAAGGCCCAGTCAAGGTCTCAGCCCTCCAGGAGCTTATGGGCTGTTCTGGTAGTTTCTAAATGGTGCTATTACAAGGCAATAATGAGGGAGGAGGGAGTCACCAAAAGCTGGGCAGTGCACCTCCCCTTTTTTCAGTTATCAGTGGGTCGGGGTTGCGGGGAGCGGTTCTTGAGATCTTCTCCTAAAGAAACTACTCAGCTGATTCTTTTGTGTTTTTTACAATCACACATCTGGACATGATAAGAAGGCCATCAGAGAATGTATACCGTACATAGAAATAATCTAAACATAACAGAGGAAAGCAGGCATGGGAGAAGAAGGGAAGGAGAGAGATGTAAGGCATTCAATCTGCCATTCAGTGAAATTATGTTTAGGAGACTTAGATGTGGTCTGTTTTCTTCTGTTGGTCTCGGTTCCCTCACATAGAATAAGCATTCCACCCGCTGTGTGTGAGTCTGGTGTTTCTAAACATGCTTTTTAAATATATACGTTACACACACACCCTTTATCCGGTGCTCAACCAAAGAAACGGCCGTGTGTTTTACTGCTGAAGACAGTGCTGCCAGTTTGACCCATTCTGTGCTCATCTCCAATATGGTGCCTTTGCCATGAGCTTGTGGACAAGCTGTTGGCTCTCTGTGGCTCCTCCCTGCAGCCCTCGTTCTGGGCTCCCCCTGCCCCGTGCAGTGCACCAGCCCCGCAGTATTAAATATGATACAGTCTTGCACACCCGGTGAGACCCACAGGTGCTCAGAAAGAAGGTGGCCCTGGGAACAGATGAGACAGGGGACGCTTTGTGGAGGAAGTGAATCTGAGTCGGGCCTTGAATTTGGGTACATGACAGCAGAGAGGGATTCCTGCCAACATGGGCAGCAGGGCCAAGTTCCAGGGGCAGAATGTGTAGAGGAGAAGATCCGCAAGCAATGGGCTGGACCTGCCATGTGATCCTCATGCGGACACAAGCCGGGGTGGTGGCTCCCATAGCCTGGGATTGAGCCCAGGGATGGCACTGATGAGTGGGGTGGCCAGAGCTCCTGGTATGAGATCACATTGAACCACATTGTGAAGAAGTCATTCTCCTTCCCATTGTTTTCAACCTTCTGATGATGCTAAAGAGAAAGTCTCAGTTTGGTGAGAAGACATCCTTAACACCTCTCTAACGCTGCTGATCTCCCTGTTAGCAGAGGGAGCTGGGCCCCCAGCTAGGTGCCTTCAGCAAACCACAGAAACTTCCTGCAATGTATACACTCTCTAGTTGCCTGTTTAGGTAGGCGAGGCCAGTGGCGATCTCCAGTTTTCGTTTAAAGTGAATAAATGTGAGTACAAAGGAAGCACTAAGATTTCTTCTTAGCTGTAAGTGCGTAGACTTCTGTGTGGTACTGGGAGTGGGCGCAGGTGGGGCGAGAAGTTAAGGATGGCAGTAAGAGCGAGACTGGAACTGGGAATCAGTGGTGGGCTCTTAGAGGGAAGGAGGATCCCATGTTGTTTCCCTGGAGGTCACCTGCTGCCAAAGAACCCCTAGGAAACTGGCCCAAGTCAAGAGGGTTTAAGAGTTTCCAGTTAGAGCAGCAATCTCTGTTCTTCAGTGGGCTGGCGTGGGGCCTCCCATCATCCACCCTTCCTCAGACCAGTGCTCCAGTGTGGGGACAGGGCATGGTCCCTCCCTTCCAACAGCGGCCCGTGGTCCCTTGAGGACCTTGGCACAGAGGTCATCCACCCTGAGCCTCACGCACTGGGTGGCCTGGGTGACACCCTTTCCAATAGGTCTGCGAGGTGCAAGCCCCGCCCTGACACCGCACGTCCCCCTCTCTCCGCCACAGGTCAGCCATCACCATATTTCCACAGAGGACTGACGGCAAGCACGATTTCCGAGTCTGGAACTCTCAGCTCATCCGCTATGCCGGCTACAAGCAGCCCGACGGCACCATCCTCGGGGACCCAGCCAATGTGGAATTCACAGAGGTGTGTGCCCCCCTGGCCCTCACCTGGGCTCTCAGTCCCCCAAACTGGCTTTATCCACAGTCATTTCTTACTTTAATGTTATCGTCATAGGGAAAGCAGCCAGAAGGGGTACCATGGACTCTTCTCCGGACCTCCTGTTCCTTTTGGCTGCCCCCAGTCCAGCTGGTTCCGTTCCAGCTGGCCATTTGGTCATTTGCAGCCATTACCTCCCCCAGCTCTCATGATAGGAACTGGTGTCCCACTTCACAGATGAGTAGACTGAGTCTCACCAGAGCCCAGTGAGTTATCCAAGGCCACCAAATGAGCACAGAGAAAGCTGGAAGTGCAGTCCAAATCTCCTGCCTCCCACCAGCAGGAGAGAAGCTGACAAGTATGCCTGTTCTGAGTTGGGTAATACCGCAGACTCCTATCATTCCTTCATCCGATTACCCAGTTCTAGCTATCCAGACTCTCTTTGGATGGGCTTGTCTCTGCATTGTACCAAGACAACCACAGTTTCTGGCAGCCCAAGTCAGTTCATAAAAGCCACCAGGAAAGCACACACCACCATCTCCCCATCCGTGGGGATGCAGACAGGTAGCATAGGGAATGCACGGTGGCTTATGGCACCTTGCCCGTAGGAGACGCCGCGGGCAGACCCATGCCTAGAATGATCTCGGGCACACAGCCCGGCACCCCTCTTATTTATCACCCACTCATCCCCAGTCGAGGTTCATCTCTGTTCTTTCCTCAAACACCACCCCTCAGGACAGAGCTGGCACGATCAAGCGTTGCTCCAGTCCCTCATTACTGCTGACTTCATCTGCATGTGGCTTTTCTTATTAGAATGTTATTATCGAGAAGGGGCTGTAACCAGGGCGACCAGGAGTTGCACTTGTGCTGATTTTGACTCAGCCAGACTCTCGGCTCCACTTGGCTGAGCGCTAACTGCGTAGTTGGCTGACCTTGTCCTCCTGGCCTCTTCCTCCCCTTCTGTCTCCAGAAACCTCGCGAACAGCACGTGTTCTCCTAAGCCCCTGATTTCGTGCTTCCTCTCCCTACGGACACCACAGAAAGAATCACCCCAAACATAACCACGTAACCATATCTTTTTTTTTTTTTGAAAGATTTTATTTATTTATTTGACAGAGAGAGACATAGTGAGAGCAGGAACATAAGCAGGGGGAGTGGGAGAGGGAGAAGCAGGCTTCCCGCAGAGCAGGGAGCCCGATGCGGGGCTCGATCCCAGGACCCTGGGATCATGACCTGAGCTGAAGGCAGACGCTTAACGACTGAGCCACCCAGGCGCCCTCGTAACCATATCTTTTGAAACCCTCTTGCTCTGTGCTGTCCAGTGTGGCAGCCTCCCGGCCACATGTGGCTAGTGAGCCCTGGAAAAATCCAAATTGAGGTGTGTCGTAAGTGTAAATATACACACCGGATCTCGAAGACTGAGAACAAAACAGAGAGTGGAAAGTACCTCATTAATAATTTTCATCTTGATTACATATTGAAATAATACTGTAGATAATGTTAGACTACCCTATTATGTTTATTAAAAATTAAGACACCTATTGAGTTAATAAATGTATTAACATTTATGTTAAATATCTTTTATAGTAATATTAATAATGTATTTAATAATTTATCATTATGACATTAATGATTAATACATTTAATTATATGTTCTATATTGTATATTTGACATTTTATTGGATAACTATATTACATATTTAACTTTAATGTTAAGTATGTTGCTATCGATACTTTATTTAATATAATATTAATAAGTTAATATCAATATAATAAATATAATTATGATGATTAGTAACTGATAATCAAATATTATTGAAATTAAAATATATTATTTAAAATGAACATATTATTTAAATTATTTCTCTCTCTCTCTCAAATAAATAAATAAAATCTTTAAAAAAATAAAAATTAAAAAAAATTCCAATGTAGCTACTAAAAAGTTTTCAATTACCTATTGGCTTGCTTTATATTTCAGTTGGACAGCTGCTCTAACAGATGCATTTATGCACAAATTCTAATAATTCCGCCCTCGTCAAATATGGTAGGTTTTCTTTCTTTTTTTTTTTTTTAAGATTTTTATTTATTTGACAGAGAGAGGGAACACAAGCAGGGGGAGTGGCAAAGGGAGAAGCAGGCTTCCCACGGAGCAGGGAGCCCAATATGGGGCTGGATCCCAGGACCCTGGGATCATGACCTGAGCCGAAGGCAGATGCTTAACGACTGAGCCACTCAGGCGCCCCAGGTTTTCTTTCTATCTCAGGGTACCCGATGCACACAGCTCCAGAGCGAGTACCTAGGACGTGCCAGACCCCGTGCTCGAGGGTGTTATAGATAAAACAGTCAGATTCCGCGCTTGCCCTCTGGGAGTTCCCGGTGGACAAGAACAACGTGGCCCAGAGCCTCCAGAGGAAGGTGCTGCTGGCCGGCTTGCACTGGGATCTCTGCACCTTCTCCCACTGCCCCAGTGTCTGAAGGGTCTGGGGCACAGTAGCAGTGGTGGTGCGTGACCTGGTCACTTCTGGTTGCAGATCTGCATGAAGCAGGGCTGGAAACCCCCAAGGGGCCGCTTCGATGTCCTACCACTCCTGCTCCAGGCTAACGGCAATGACCCTGAGCTCTTCCAGATCCCTCCAGAGCTGGTGTTGGAAGTGCCCATCAGGCACCCCAAGTAAGAGGAACTGGTGGGGGGGTGGCGGGGGCGGGATTCACCCAGTGCCCCTCTCTGCCTCTCCCTAAACCCCCTGGCTCTACTTCCAGCCCAGACAGAGGCTGAAAGGAGGTCTTGCTTTCTCGCTCATAGTGGACACCCCCCTCCAAGCAGTAAGTCCTCCTTGGCCAGCCAGGGGATGACCATCTCTTCGGAACCATAATCTCCCTTCTCACCCCACTCCTATGCAATCAGCCAGGACCTGCCCTTTCTCCAGCCTTTGTCCAGCTTTCCAGAAAGGCAGAAGCACATCCCGTCTTGTCATGGGCACTCATTTTAAATAGAGCTGTTTAAAACTACGTGACCTGATGTGGGTCAAGTCCAGAAGGAATTTGGAGCCAGGAAGGAACTGCAAGGGCTGGGCCAGCAGCACGAGCAGAATTCACGCTTTGAGAGTGAAGGAAATCCATAGTGAGACACTGACCTTGGCGGCAAAATGGGGTGGGGGGGCTCAACAATCCAGACAAGTATTATTTTAATGCAATCTTTTTATCAAAATTAATTTGTATATCAAAAAATTTTATCAAAATTTAATTTAAAACTTTTTTACATGAAAATTTTAAATAAAGATGGGATCCAGTGCAGAGCTGAGATTCAGGTGAAGCATGCAACGTGAGTCATGCACCTGCAAGGTGGGACCTGTCTTTCTTTAAAGTTTGGATGGTTTGTTTGCTGTGGATTTTTTTTTTTTTTGCATTGATTTTGTTTGGAAAACATGGAGTTAATTTAGAATATAATGTAAATAAAAATTGGTACTGGTCTTAATTACTGGGTTTGTTGGAGCCCCCTTATATTTTGCACCTAAGGCTAGAGCCTTACTGACTTCACCCTCGTCCTAGCTCTGGAGAGGGAACAAGTGTCCTAAGGCCTCTGATACTACCCAGTATCTGGGAACTCCCCCGGTCTTCCTGGTGAAACCTGGCCTACATTCATTAATGCGTTCCTTCAACATGGTTTATGATTCCTGCTCTGGGCCCGCCATTGTGCGAGCCTTCGTAGCTGAGTTGGTCTCTGCCTCCGCGGTGTTTTCGGTCCCAAGAAGGAGAACTTACACATGCTATTGCCCAAATAACCGCTTAATTCCAATAAAGTGCTACAAAAGAAATTTTATGGTGCCCAGAGTCATCAAGCCACCTGACCCAACCTAAATTGAGCATCAGGGAGGGCTTCCCAGAGTAAGCAACATTTTAGCTGAGAATTAAAGGTTGGGTAAGAGCTGGACAGACCACAGAAGGAAGAAAGAAGCTCCCAGGAGGAAGGAACTGCCATGCAAAGTCCCTGAGGTAGGAAGGAATTTGGCAAGACTCCGTTCCTCCTGGATTAACTTTCAGAGTGGGTTCGGGAGATCAATAGCAGCCCAGCGCAGTGGCTCCCAGGCTTGCGTGTTCCTCCACATCACCTGGGAGACACGTTAAAAATGTATATCATCGGACCCGGGCTGTGGAGCCTGCAATCCCACAGGTCTGAAGTGGGACCCAGGGGTCAGGTGCTGACATAGCGAGTCCCAGGAGGCTGCTGGCCTTTCCACACCCCCAGACTCCGGCTGCCCCCCTCACCAGTCTGCCTGAGAGACTCCTGCCCCGTGGCGAGCTGGGCCGTGTCGCTCTCCGCAGGTTTGAGTGGTTCAAGGATCTGGGCCTGAAGTGGTACGGCCTCCCTGCTGTGTCCAACATGCTGCTGGAGATTGGCGGCCTGGAGTTCAGCGCCTGCCCCTTCAGCGGCTGGTACATGGGCACAGAGATCGGCGTCCGCGACTACTGTGACAGCTCTCGATACAACATCCTGGAGGTAAGGTCCCTCCCTGGCTGTCGTGATGGGCAGGCAGGAGGCAGAGGGGGCCGGCCCATCGGTCCTTCCCACAGCCGAGCTTTGGGTCTGGGAAACTGGGAGAGGTTAGAACAGAGGCTGCACCGCTGGTGAAGGCCCCAGCCATCCCAGAGCATCCGCGGCGGGAACAGAGCATGTGCTACGGGCTAGGCACTGTGCCAACCACCGTGTATAGATGAGGTGCTCATTTCATCCCCAGCACAGCCTCTGGGTATGACAATCCCCGTTTCACAGATGAGGAAGCTGAGGCCTTTCAGAGGTTAAAGCGACAAGCTCAAGGTCACCCAGCTAGCGAGTGGCAGAGCGGGGATGTGAGCTCAGTCTGGCTTTACGGTCCAAGTTCCTAACCACCCGGCTACACGGCCTCTTATTAGAATGGTTTGAAAATGACCCATGAACGGGCGCCTGGGTGGCTCAGTTGGTTAAGCGACTGCCTTCGGCTCAGGTCATGATCCTGGAGTCCCGGGATCGAGTCCCGCATCGGGCTCCCTGCTCGGCGGGGAGTCTGCTTCTGCCTCTGACCCTCCTCCCTCTCATGCTCTCTCTCATTCTCTCTCTCTCAAATAAATAAATAAAATCTTTAAAAAAAAAAAAAAGAAAGAAAATGACCCATGAACTCAGAGGGTTTCTTGCCTCTTTCCTGAAAAACAAGGGAGGAGGGTTGGCAGCCGTTTGCCCACATATGCATTTCTCAGTGGAGGGTCTGATTCCCTCCTTGGCTGAGTCATCCTCATCTACTAAAGGCTGCTAGGGTGGAGTCTGGAGCTCAAATCTGGCAGATGCATCAGGATAGCTGTGGTCCTGCCAGCAACTGATTCCTAACAACTGTCTGTGTGGTGGGCTGTGTTTCAAAAGGAGGCATGAGAAACAGAGAAGTCAAGCACTGGACCTATGTCACACAGTAAATAAGGCAAAATTAGAACTCAGAATCGAGCATTAGGTTTCTGTTGTTAAAATCCATGGGTGTGGGGCGCCTGGGTGGCTCAGTCGGTTAAGCATCTACCTTCGGCTCCGGTCATGATCCCAGGGTCCTGGGATTCAGCGCCGTGTCGGGCTCCCTGTTCAATGGGGAGCCTGCTTCTCCTTCTCCCTCTGCCCCTCCCCCTGCTTGTGTCTGATCTCTTTCTCTCTCTCTCAAATAAATAAGTCTTTAGAAATAATAATAATAAAATAAAATTCATGGGTGTTCACATGGATAGACCTTGAAGATGTTATGCTAAGTGAGGTAAGTCAGAGAAAGACAAATGGTGTGTGATATCGTTTGTATGTGGAATGTAAAAAAACCAAACTCATAAAAAGAGAGTAGAATGCTGGTTACCAGGGGCTCGTGGGTGGGGGAGTTAGGGAGGAGATGTTTCAGGGTGCAAACTTGCAGCGAAAAGATAAATAAGTTCTGGAAATCTAATGCAGAGAAGAGTAATTATAGTCAACAATACTGAATTATAAACTTCAAAGTTGCTAAGAGACTAGATCTTAATTGTTCCCACCACGGAAAAAGAAATAATAACTACGTGACATGATAGAGGTGTTAACTAACAGTGGTAATCATATTGCAATATATAAATGTGTCAAACCAAGGCCTTAAATTTGTATACCTAAACTCAGACAACGTTATATGCCCACGATGTCTCAATTTTTTAAAAATCCCATGGGTATTAGCTTGGAAACGGAAGCCAGGGGTCCTCAGCCTTGCCACACACTGGACTTACCTAGGGAACCTTATTATGCCTGCGTCCCACTCACCAGGATTTGGATATAATTGCTCAGGGATAGAGCCTCGATTCCAGCATTTTTCAAAGCTCCCCAGAAGATTCTACTGGGTAGCCACTGATCTCTGCAAACTTCTGGCAGGAAAGGAAAAGATATTTCAGGCCATTTCCGTAGATGTGGCTCAAGTCACATTTGGGGATTTTTTTTTTTTTAATCATAGTCTTTTTTTTTTTTTTCCTGCAACCGCTTTCCATTCTTGTAACCAAAGTAATGGTGTAAAAGTAACAAGAGCAGCATGATGGCTATACACACTTTCCTCTCTCATAAAATAACTCAAGTTTTGTATGTATTTATGTAGAGCAGGAAATTTCTTTCTTTCTGTGGGATGTGTCACTGCCAAAGGACCACAGCAGAACCTAACACCCCAGCCTCAAAGAATGAATTAATATGAGATCTGCTTTCGTGATCTCTGCTTACATTTCGATTGCAGGGAGTCCTCCCCGAGTAGCTTAAATGAGATGTGCTCCCGCGCCAGCCCTCCCGGTCCAACCACTGTTCTGTATAAATGTTGACAGCTGGGCTGGGAAGCAGTTTACCCAAACCTGAGAAATTGTCGCCTCCTAGCCCCGTAATGAGACCTGGGCTCCCCCAAGTGACTAGAATTGACAGAGGAAGGAAAAGCAAGGCTCTAATTAAGGAATTTGCTGTTGGGTCTTCCCCACTCCTGACATCAGCCCCTGGTTCAGCTTGAACTGTAACATGTCAGGAGTTGGTTTGTTTCCAGTAGTTTCGCCAACGGAGTTGGCTGGCTGGGGAGCTGCTCTCAGGTCTTGGATGTTATGCGTCTGCCTGGGCTCCAGCTCCAAGGCCAAATGGCTCTATGGACCTTGCTGAGCCTCAGTTTCCTTATCTGTCAGATAGACGCAGGCAGGTGTCCCCCTGAGCTCAAAGCACCCATGGTCTGGATCCCAAGTATGGCTACTCTAGGGGTGGAGCAGGATCGGTGGAGAGCCTTTCCTTCTAGAAAGCAGATGATGCCACTTCCAGACCCACTCTTCTGCTTAAAACCCTCCAAAGACCCTCTCCATGATATTTGGAATGAAATCCTGACTCCTAGACTTATCCCAAATCCTGCATGATCCAGTCCTGCCTCTCTCTCCCACCAACTCCCCTGGCTCACTGCCCCCCGCCCCTCAAATACACTGGTCTTCTTTCTATATCTCAGATGGTGCAAGCCTGATCCCACCTCAGCGTCTTTGCACCCGCTGTTCTCTCTGCCTAGAACCTTCCCTCCGCAGACCTGTAGATATCTTGCTTCTTCTCATCATCTGGGCCTCACCTGATACGCCACTTCCACAGTCGGTCTTCCCTGACTATCCTGGCTCAATCCGGCCCCCCATCCCTCTTTATCTCCGTTCCTTGTCTTATTTTCTCCCTAGGAATTAGCACTTATCACAATATTAACTGTCTCTCTCCCCAACTAGAAGGTAAGCTTAAAAATAAAAGGGCCACCCAAGTCTCTCTGGTTTTCTGCTACCAGTGGATTCTCAATAGAAAAGTCTTTTGAGTGAGTTTGTCAGTCTGGCAATGAGTTGACTAATTAGTGAAGAAGTTAGCTAGCCCTGTCTCTCCAGAGGTGGCCTAGCCTGTGAGTCTGCGTTTCCTTCCTTTTTCAGGAAGTGGCCAAGAAGATGAACTTGGACATGAGGAAGACGTCCTCCCTGTGGAAGGACCAGGCGCTGGTGGAAATCAACATTGCTGTTCTGTACAGCTTCCAGGTAGCAGGGCACACATCCTGGTTGTCGAGTCTCCAGGGGGAGCTATAAAACCTTCCAGAGGCTTGGAGCAGAAGGTCAAGAGACTTTGCTACTAGGGGGGGATCTGTCCGCCAGCAAGGTCTACTTCCCAGCGTACATGCCTTGATCTCCACTTTGGATCTTAGGTGGAGACCGTTTGAGGAAGAGATGAATAGATGAGGGAGGGGCATTGGGACTTGTTGCTTATGATTTATTAGAATTGGGACGGCAGGCATCCTCTGTGTCTTGCCACCTCTTGGGGGTTCAGACTATCACATAACAGACACGAATACCCATCTTCATTATCAGAAGCATATCAGCCCACTCAATGCGTGGCTCTGTGGTAGGTGGTATTCCATTGGATGGCTGTAGAATTTATTATCTAAACCATGATAATTTGAGAGCAAAAGGAAAACACTGCTAATAATTATGCCAGGGTGGCAGGCATTAGCTGGTATTCTCCCGGGCAGAAGTCTATAGAAGACTATAGAATAGAGATCCCTCTGTAATAGAGACCAGCTCTATCCTCTGGGGGTTGAGAGTCTGGGAAGCTAGGCCCTCCTAGACATCCATGGAAGGCACATGCAGTAGAATGAGTGGTTCAAGTCATGGATAGACATGAATATGGACCATGGGCTCCCATGTCAGGCGTAGGGAGAATGGACACATGGAGGAATATCCCAGGGCAGAGACAGGTTGAGATGGAATGAGGGGGAAGGAAGTCCCCTCTTCTCTCTCAAGTGTGGAGGAGTGAGGTATTCGGGAGTCGTTGAGAAGGATGGAGCATAGTGTGGTGGACTGGAGCACTGGCATGAAGACCGGCGAGCCAGAGATAGGAGAGATGTGAGTGGGATGAGTGATTGAGGAAGGAAGGTGCAGAAAGGGGCAAGGGTTTGTGGGCAGAGAGGGAAAGCACTGTTTAGACAAGGTGTGAGTCCGGACCAGCCGACCAGCACGGGCCCTGGGGGCTGGTTACCCAGATGTGCAATCCACCCACCTCTGTAGCAATTTCTGTGTTTCAATTTAAAAAAAAACTCCTCCTGAGTACTTAAAAATTTTTATTTTAAGAGGATTTTATTTCAGCACCATAAGTGGAGGGTCAGCATTAGTTGTCATAAAGAGAAGGTAATTATAATATTAAATAAATTAATAAACAAATAAACACAAGGAAAACAATACAGAGTTGTTAAATTCTAGCTCAGTGCTGCCTGAGGTTCCTCTCTCTGGTGAAAAAGAGGGGGAGAGGGAGGAAGGAGAGAGGAAAATTGGCAAGAGAGGCGTTGAAAATGGGTTAGCACCAAAAGGGGACTCTCCCCTGGGTATAACTGAGAGGGAAATGCAGAGAATCACTTTACACCACCTAACATCATCTCCGGGACCACCCTCTGGGAAACGCTGCTCGATGGGGAACAGAGTCCTGAAATACCCCAGTTTCTTTTCCTTCCTGACTCCCTGTCCCCTCTCCTCCCACAGAGTGACAAAGTGACCATCGTTGACCACCACTCTGCCACCGAGTCCTTCATTAAGCACATGGAGAATGAATACCGCTGCCGGGGGGGCTGCCCCGCAGATTGGGTGTGGATTGTGCCCCCCATGTCTGGCAGCATCACCCCGGTCTTCCACCAGGAGATGCTCAACTACCGGCTCACCCCCTCCTTCGAATACCAGGTCCTGCCCCTCCCTGTCTCTTTGGTGCTAAATCTTCAATATTTGGGATGCATGTTTTGCTTCAAGCATGTCTGAATTCAAACTTACTCTTTGGGCACTCAAGTGCTCCATAGCCGACGTGGCTGGCGGCTACCCTCTTGGCCAGCACAGCTCTAGCTCAAAGACTAATGGGGTCCCCCAGGAGAGTGTTTGAGAGGGATTAAGGGCTGAGTGGAAAGGTCTAGCAGGACAATGCAGGGAGACTGGACCAGCCACTCTGTGCAAGGACCCCTGTGGTCACCCCCAGCAGAATCAGTCCCTGCAAGGGCTGAGGGTTAGACAAAGCTGGGCAGCCACGAGCACCCAGGAAGTCCTGAGCATCCCCCAAGAGGAGCCAGACTTCCTCACTACAGTGACCATAGTCCTCTCTTCCCAGCCTGAGCCTTGGAACACCCACGTCTGGAAGGGTACCAATGGGACCCCCACAAAGCGGCGAGCCATCGGCTTCAAGAAGCTGGCAGAGTAAGTCTCCTGAAGTCGGTGGGGGATAGAAGTGCCTCCAAGCTCAGAGAGCCCCAGGCAGAGGAGGCTGGGAAGGTGCTTGTGCCTCTGACCCCTCATGTGTTGCGATGTGACTTCTCCATCTTCTCTGACCCCCTCCTGCCTTCTTTGCCTCGGGGTCTGAGATGTGGAGGTTGCTTCAGCTTTTTTCTTTCCCAACCTCACGTTCCTCACCTTGGTGTCCTAAATTCTTGTCTTGGAGGCAATGGCGTGTTGGTAAACCAGCTCTCCTAAAAATAATAACAATGGTACTGTTAATAATAACAGATTTGTAACATTTGCCGATTTCCGTGGTATAAATACTCCCGCTGTGGCCAATTTCAAGCTACTTACAGGAAGTCACTGAACCCAGAGGTGGGAGGAACTGGGACGAGCCAACTCAAGAGGGCTCTCACCCAGGGCTGAATTCTAACAACACTCATTCATTCATTCATTTGGCCAACAAATGAATACTGAGGGCCTACCTTGTGCCAGGCACTGTGCTAGGCTCCAGCGATGCCTGATGAGCCAGATCAGTGTTGTTCCTGTCAAAGCTCACAGCCATTCATTTTCCAAGAATCCCCCAAATACAGTAAACATTGCAAGTGCCATCGAGGAGTGATTCATGGTGCCGTAAACAGAGCTGACCGAGTTTGGGAGGTCAGAGAGGGCTTCTTTCAGAAGATGACAATTGGGCTAAAGAATGAGATGAATAGACTTAACTGAGCAAAGGAGGGAGGGAAAGAGGTTATGGGCCAAGCCACTGGAGAGTAATGATTCTTGAAGAATGTGTGGCCAACCAAGGGACCCGCTGACGAGTGAGGTGGGGCTGACCGAGATGATCTAATGGAGATAACCTTTTGGCAGAGGAGCTGGGTGTGCACTGAGCGACTCTTCCATCCTCACCCTCCGGTCCAGAACTCTCTGGGTACAATCCCTAGAGGGACAACAGATGCCATCCATGCCACAAACCCCAGAAGCCAGGCACTGGTGGGTCCTGCAGGGACTCCAAACCTAGGTCCTTGTTCCATTAACATGGCTCATGCCACCTCTCTCCTTCCACCTAACCCCCTCTTCCAGCCACACAAGAACACATCAGCAACCATCCTTTCCCTAATAAGAGAATCACAGATATTCTCGGGGAGGGCAGCCTTGGGCTTCAGTTCAGTTCAACTGTTTCGGGGAGAAAAGGGAGGAAGAAATCTAAAACATTAATTGCACTATTAAGTGTGGGGTGGAAACAATGATAGTTAATTATAGATGCTTTTTTATGCTCCGATCACTCAAAGGGAATCCTCCGGACACCTTTTATTCTTTTCTGTTTCTCCCCCTGAGCTCCGAGTGCTCCTGCAGCGTGGGTGGTTTCCCTGATTCTCAAAAATGAATTTACCACCAATAATCCCCAGGTGGGAGTAATTAGCAATTTGTCTTCTCTGAGGTCCCTCGTTAGACCAGGGATGCTGTCTCAGAAGGTGAGCCCAGGTATTCCTGGGCCTCTGCCTGTCTGCCACCGCCACGCCCTCATCGACAGGAAGGAAGGAACCCTGGTTCTGAATTTTCCATTTAGCTGGAAAGAGCCTAGACTTGATATTTAAACTCTCCAGGGATTCGGAGAGAACAGCATCTTTAAAATTCATTCCCTCTTTTGATGGATATTTATTTAGTGCCTATTAGCTATCAGGCTCTGTGCAATACCCTGAAGATGAAGCCTGATTTAGTCCTTCCTTCGTGGATTTATGAACCTCTAAGATTCCTTCTAACTCAATACCTGGTGATTTGTTAATGATATTCTCTCTCTCACACACACACACATACACACTAGAACGTAAGCTCCATGACAGCTAATTGTCTATGTTCTTCAGCTCCTGTAACCATACCTGGCATATGATTCAGCACTCAACAAACGTTTGATGGATGAATGAATGAATGATCATCTTTGGGGGCCATGCTTGGCAAACCAAGGTTCTCAAGACTGGGATTGGTCAACCAAGCAACAAACTAACAAAACTAACCAACCATGTTAGCTCATGACTAGTTGCTCTGGAGGGATTTAATAAAGGGGTCAATGTGGTGCTAAATTCAGGCTTTTAGTGTCCCTGAAACCATCAGAGATCAAGAGAGTAAGTTCTCTCCCACTACATTTCAAGGATCATGGTTCTTGCCCAAAAGCCCCAGTCTGGCATCTTCCCTCCTTTCTACATTTCCCATTTTCCTCTCCATCCTCTTCTCCCCAGAGCTGTCAAGTTCTCGGCCAAGCTCATGGGGCAGGCAATGGCCAAGAGGGTCAAGGCAACCATCCTTTATGCCACAGAGACAGGCAAGTCGCAGGCCTATGCTAAAACCTTGTGCGAGATCTTCAAACACGCCTTCGATGCCAAGGTGGGTATGGGGCAGTGCCAGATCCCTGCTTCTTCATGGTAAATATACAGTTGGGAAGGGGAGAGAGGGAAGTCAACAGAGAAGAACCTTTGAGAATGGATGGAAGCACACCCCAAGGTGCCCATCGGCATGCATATGCATATTCATATAAATTGCAGAGGACTTTGATGCCCCTCTTCCCATGACCTTCCAGGAGAGTCCAGGAATCACAAAATGAAATCCCATCTCAGAGCCAAATCTTAAAGGGTTTTTGAGAAAACATTCTGGGGTCAGTTTGGGAAGCCCTGCATTAAACATAGTTCAATATCAGAGCCTTCAACTTGCAAGTCCATACAGTTGAACAATATGGGAGTCAGGGGTGCTGAAAATCTGCATATATCTTTTGACTCCTCCAAACTTAACTACTAATAGCCTATTGTTGACCAGAAGCCTTACTGATAACACGAACAGTTGATTAACACATATTTTGTATGTTGTATGTATTATATACTGTATTCAAGCAGTAAAGAAAGCTAGAGAAAGGAAAATGTTAAGAAAACCAGAAGGAAGAGAAAATGCATTGACAGTACTATACTCTATTTATTGGGGAAAAATCCACGAATAAGTGGACCCACGCAGTTCAAAACCATGTTGTTCAAGGTCCACTGTATTCTAATCTCCAAATGAGAAGGGGTTGGAATATAAGCATGTTTGTTCATGGCTCACTTATTTTCAAGGAGCCTCTCAGGAGACTGGGCTTCCCCAGAACCTACTTGGAGAAATGTTGTTCAAGAGATGCTAAGATATAGGACAATAATCTTCTTTATGACAAGGGTCTCAGACTTAGTTGGCCCAGGTCCCATGCTGGTGGAGGGAGGATTAGCAAGGAGGCTGAGCAGACCTGGTCAGAGGAGCTGGATGTGCACTGGCCATTCCCAGCCTAAATGTGGTCATGAAGATTCCAAGATCAGTTGGTTATAAGCCCAAGGATCTCCATCAAGATCCGTCTCTATTAGCGGGCCAACCCCTTTCACCATCGCCCCCAGGTTCTTTATGGTCCTTCAGGCCACTGTGACCATAGAAAGGTCCCACACTGCCAAAAACTTTTAGTTCTACCCACTTGAGCCCACTGAAATAGTAACACTCAGAACTTTGGGTTCTCCTTCCAAAGGAGATGGCTCAAGATGACTCATGTTTTTCCTCTGTCTCTCTTCTTCTCCTTCCCCCATCACTTTTTTGTTCTCTCTTAACTCTTCTCCTTGTCACCTTCTCCCTTCCTCTCCCTCTCCCCCCACCCGCCATTCCTTCACCCTCGCCCACCTAGGTGATGTCCATGGAAGAATATGACATTGTACATCTGGAACATGAAACTCTGGTCCTGGTGGTTACCAGCACTTTTGGCAATGGAGACCCCCCTGAGAATGGGGAGGTAAGATGAGCTTTCACCTGTTCTAGCATGTTCTCCACTGGGGGGAAGAAGGAGGGATAGCAGTTACACCTGCCAGTCAGCAGCAAATCCTCCCAGAGCGTCAAAAGCCCGTGACTTCGATTTGGATCCAAGTTCCACAAAGACTGGACAATTCCAAGACCTCAGTGTCTTTGTGTCTGCTGATTAGCCAATCCTTGGTGAAAATGCTGTCGCCCGAGTGAGCTCCTGCTTTGGGATGGATGCTCCCATCAGGACCTTGGCATCCCCTGCTCCAGATGAGAGAAGTGGGGACAATATTTTTATAAAGAGAAAGCCACAGTGGGGATTTGTGGGCTGGGGGTGGCAGGACCACACCTGTAGTCGCTTAATCAGGGGGTCCTTCCACACGCACCTGCAGCTCAAGCGCTGCTGCCCACCCCGAACCCCTGACCATGTCTAGCATCCTGACCCCCAGAGGCATCAGGCTCCACTTGTGCCAGCCAGGACCCCAGACGCTCAGTGCCCGACCCTGTTCCGGTTCCTAAATCTCTGCTTCACATTTCACTCATCTCTTTTGGCTTCCAGAAATTCGGCTGTGCTTTGATGGAAATGAGGCACCCCAACTCTATGCACGAAGAAAGGAAGTAAGTGAATGTCCAGGGTCACATTACACACTTGGGGAGTAACTGAAAATTGTCTTTTGGCATCTGGGGTTCACATTCGAGTGCTGGCTGGTTTTTGTGACCTAAGGTCCACTTGTGAGCAATGTTAACTGGTAGATATCTGGGGTCCACTGGGGCTGATGTTTTGGCTCCTTGGGTGACTTTACTGCCCTGTGCCTCAGTTTCTTTTTCCATCAAATAGGGCTGGTTATACCTGCCTTAACTTCTTAACTTGTAAGAACCAAGGGAGAAAATAGATGTAAGCATCTTGTGAAAACTCAGGAGCCCCTAAGTGTAAACACCAGTTCTTATTATCTCTCCTTTTTGGAAACCTACATTCGAAATCAGTGAAAATGAACTTCTTTCCCTAGAACCGTTCCATCGGACGCTCATGGTGGAATTCTAGCTAATATAGAGGTTGAGTTCAGAAGATAAAATACCTTATAAAGCAAAAAAAAAAATTGCCTGTAGCCAAAAGATGTTCATGGTGAAACTGCGTCCCAATGCGGGGTTGGGTTCTAAAGATATTTCGTAAGGTGACCTGTAATCATGAGTACCCTTGCAAAGCTCGTAAGTCCCACATAAAGCAGAGAACGTAGGGCGTGTGCATGCTGAGCTGTCTTTTGGGGAGACTGACACTTCTCCTTAGCAAAGCACCTGTTGCCCTGCTCACATACGTTCCATATCCAAGGGGTAGCTGCGTCCCTCCTGCCCAGCTATCTTTGTCCTCGCTCTCCCTGCCCCTCTCCTTCCCAGGTGACCACCACAGGCTCCCCCTCACCTCTCCTTCAGGGAGAGAGAGGGCACCATCCGTTCTCCCCTCTAGGTACCCGGAACGCTTGCGTTTCTTTCCCCGTAAAGGGCCTCCCCTCCCCCAAGGTGACCCAGGAGTCCGCGGTCTGGCTGCAGCCCGTGACAGCCAGCAGAGGTAGAGTGTGTGTGCGTGTGTGCATGTGCATGCGTGCCCATCTGTGTGCACACATGTTCATGCACGTGTGTGCACATATATATGCCCCGTGTTCATGGACGCATGCGGGTGTGTGTGCCCAATGCGCAAGCATCCAAGGCCACATCTGGGTCTCAAGGAGACCTGAGTCCTAAACCAGGCTGTACCGCTAACTCACCAAGCAACCTTGAGCAAGGCATTTGACCTCTCTGGACCTCAGTCTTTCTCATCTGCCAAATGGGGAGAAACCGTCTCTGCCCCAACCACCCCTGGGAGTTGTTGAGAGGATCAAAGGATAAAAACAAAGAGGAAAGCATTTGGAAAAGCCTCAAACCTCATACAAATACATGTGCTGTTATTTTTAACCCACAAGCATTAACCATCCCTCCCACACTAACAACACAGCCGCCCCCTGATATGTTGCATGACTTATTTGCAGAAATGACTCAATGTGAGACTATTTTGGGGCAGAAAATACACTTACATATATTTAGAACTTTTCCTGATGCTGGAACGAAAACTTTGAAGAACGTCCAGCTCAGAAGCCCTGCCTGCCAGAATGAGCAATGCCTTTTTTTGTCTTTTGCACTCAGATTTGTCTGTTGAGTCGTTTGTTTTGGTTTGGGTGTTGGTCTTTTGTTTGTGGGGAGTTGTTTTGTTTTGCTTTCTGGTCTTGGGATTTTGTTTTGTTTTATGTTTTGTTTTTTTTGCTTTGCCTGAGAATAATACTTCCCACTTTTGGAGGAGAACAGGGAAACTGGATCTTTCTTTGAAGTCTCAAGGCTCCCGAGCCTCTCGTGCTGAGGTTTCTGTCCCAGTGACATCTTCCTTCCACTTCAAAAGAGTTTAATAAGAAATTCAATCTCTTTTCGTGCCACGTCTCAGTGCTGAACATTTTCCACTATTTCCTTGAAATGGGAAATGTGACAGCTCCTTGAAATGTGCAAGGTCCATAACCTGATGGAGAGAGTATTGAATGGGAGTTGTCTGGCACAATCCAGTAAAACTTTCTAGGGTGGTGTAAACGTTCTATAGCTCTGCTATCCAGTATGGCAGCCACTAGACCCATGTGGCTCCTGAGCACTTGACACATGGCTAGTGCAAGTGAGGAACAGAATTTTTAACTGTATTTCTTTCAAATCCATTTAACTTTACATTTCAGTAGACACACAGAGCTACCATAGCGGACAGCGAAGTTAGTTCCTGGCTATTCAGAGTGAGGTCTGGGGACCGGCAGCATTGGCACCTCTTGGGTACTTCTTAGAAATGCAGAACCTCAGACCCTGCCTGGAACTGCTGAATCGGAATCTGCACTCTTTAACAGCATCCCAGGATGATTCATGTGCTCTTTACAATTTGGGAAGCAAGGAAGTGTGGTCTAATGGTTAGGGGATGGTCTGTTCTATTCGTGACTTTTTGCCCACTAAATCATTTTGACCATCTTGCTCTCAAGATTCCTGAGTCGAGTGAGGTCAGAAACATTTTAAATACAAGTGGTGTCATGTGCAGATGGCTAGCTATCATCATGGTGGATGAAGATAAGTTGATCCATTCTGGAAGAGTCAATAGAAGCCTTATGGTCTCAACATGCAAGAGAAAGTCCTAGAAACGGGACTGGTCATTTGAAGATCCTTTGGGGTATTGAGCTCAAGAGGCGATTCCAAGCCAGAGCTCACAGGCTCTCTTCTGTTTTGGCAGGAGCTACAAGGTCCGATTCAATAGTGTTTCCTCATATTCTGACTCCCATAAATCATCGGGCGATGGGCCAGACCTCAGAGACAACTTTGAGAGTGCCGGACCCCTGGCAAACGTGAGGTGAGCAGGGGCTGAGGGCATCAGGGAAGACATCTTGGTGAACTGGATTCAGTTGCAAAGTGGGCTCTTTGTTAGGGGGTCTCCCTTCTATTCCCATCCATCTCATGAATAACCAGCTGCACTGTCATTGTCTGGAGACTACCTCCTCTCTGTTGAAGCACATTAGCTGGGCTGTCCTGTGACCTCTTCCTAAACACACTCTCAGAGCTCCATCGCCCAAATCTCACCCCATCTTCAGCATATCATGTGTGCTGAAGGAAGTTAATCCCTAGAAATTACTCAATGAACTACCCTTCCCGGTGAAATGTTTTACACCTTATAGAAGCTTCTGGAGACACCCTGCTCTCAACCCTGGATGCTCATGCCCCAGTGGCTCTCAACCCTGGATGCACATCAAAATCATCTGGAGATGTTTGCAATAGACCAATAACCAAGCCCCATTTCCAGAGATTCTGATGTAATTGGTCTAGAATTATGCCCAAGTATTGCCTTTTATTTTCTTAATTTCCTCAAGTGACTCTAATGTATAGTCAGATTCAGAAAATATTGGCCCAATCCCATGTTTACCGAAGTACAGTGGTCACATACCAAGGGTCATTTTAGGTAGAACATGGACAGATATTTTATATTTCAACAGTTGTGAATTCAGTTTAGTGAGCACTTAGAAAGAAAGAAAACTGGATGTCACATCCTTGGTTTTGCCGATGTTAGTCAACACAAGGCTAATGTAAGCCGAGTATCCGGGCCTGGCCACAAATCTTCCTGACCTTTGCCAGCCGAACCTTCTCGTACCTGCTCACAGCAATGCTTGGTAGATGATTCACATCACAGGGGTCCTAGATATTGAAGTTTCATGTCCAGGGGTGCCCTTTTTAATAGACTTTATTTTTTTAGAGCAGCTTTAGGTTCCCAGCAAAACTGAGACAAAAATACAGAGATTTCCCTTATACTCCCTTCCCAGCCCCCAACAAAAACAGCCTCCCCCACCACCACCATCTCCATCCAGAATGGTACATTTGTACAGTGGATGAACCTACACTGACACATCATTATCACACAAAGTGCATAATTTATATTAGGGTTCACCCTTAGTGTTATTCATTCTGTGGGGTTTGACATCAGTGCATTGTTTTAGCTTGACATTGAACATCAGTTTTATACTTTGAGAGCCAGACCCATTTTTTCTGTATTAAATCTATCATGGCTTAGGGCAGACATTGGCAGGCTACAGCTTGCAGGTGCAGTCAGCCCGGCCACTCTGTACTCTTGCACAACCCGTAAGCTGGGAATGGTTTTTATAGTTGAACATTTGCAATTCACTTGATGATAGGAGACATTACTGTTGAATCCCAATTCAGCAAAACGCTATCCCCCCACAAAAAAAAAAAAGGAATTCTAGCCTCATAAGTAGACATAGTACTAAAACATTATCCTCCATAACTGTAATAATAATTTTTTAAAATTTTTATTTTGTCAACAAAAATGTGCAGGAATTTGTTTTCTGTCTGTTGTGTAAGTGTGTACATAATAGCTTCGATTTTGCTTCTTGGCCTAGAAACGTAAAAATATTTACTCTCTAGCCCCACGTATAAGAAGTTTGCCAGTTCCTGGTTTGGAGGCTTACAATAGGAAGTTTGAAATCATGAGGTGAAGATCGTGGTGGAAACGTGAGTCTAGGAAGTAACTGGGCTGCAGGCCTTCAGGTGTACCAGAAAAGATACTAATGAATGAATCACCTGAGCCATCTGTTAGTGAAAACAAGTGGGTTTGATAAGCTAGCGAGTACAAATTAAAAGCAAGTTAAACAGTAGTAATAAGGAAACAATAGTATCAATGGAAGTCATGTACCGCAGATGCCGTGAACATAAATATTGCATGTTTGAGGAACAACGCTGTAACCACAAGTCATGACTGGTGCTTGGAATTTCGGATCTCCATTGGGCTGAAGCTAAGGGGCAGGGCTTGGGGCAAAAGTGCTCCTTCCCAGCCCTCTCCAACCACTGCACTCCTGGTTACCAGCTCTCCTACCTGTCACACCACTGCCCTTGGAGGAAAAGGAGAGGAATCCAGCTCTAGGAAGATCACGGGTGAGGGAGTGATTGGGGGAAACACTGTAATCCCACATACTTTCCTTGGAAAGGCTCTACAAGCCCAGAGGAAAGAAGGACAGGAAAGGAGAAGAGGCTCAGTGAGAAAGCATGTGTGTAGGTGTCCAAGGACAGATGTTAACCTCAGCTAACCCTCACTTGATCCTATGAGATGCCTGGACCCATCTCAAGTGCATTCTCCAATGACAGAGAGAGTGGGAGTCCCTTCCCAGCTCTCCCTCCACCTTCCGCGCATCCCCCATCTCAATCTTTGGCCAACTTGACCCCTTCATCCTAAACAAAGAGATTCAGATGCAGAACCAGAGCCAGCGTGGAATAGCTTATCCAGCTCCATGCCTGGGCTTGTCTGAGATGACAGTCTACAGCAGAAAACTCCGACCTAGGAAAGTGGGGTGCGGTGTTCCTGTCCCACTTACCAACCTGTCGCTCCGGTCCCAGTGAGGTTGAGACCCACAGCCAGGACCGAGCCCTGAAAGTGTGACATAAAGTGTCTCTAGGACAGGGAACTAGCAAGAGTGGCCATCTGAGACACAGTCCTTCCCTTCTCGTACTCAATCAAGGCAGCCCACCTTAACAGAGAGGAAAATCTCATTAACTTGACCCCCACTGATTCAAATGCCCATGTTTTCTTGGTGGTATCTAGGCAAAGAGGGTTTGCAAAGCAAATTAATTTCGTAGACATCGCAAGGGGTGGAGTCAGCATATTTACAAATCTTTCATCCCCTTTTAGAAGAACCTGTTTACCCACCAACATTTGATGTGGGTTTTTTTTTAAGTTTTTGTTTTTAATTCCAGTTAACATACAGTGAACATTTGATGTGTTAATGACAAGTTCTTCTGATCTCCTTGTTAATATAGGTCCCCGAGGACAGCTGTGTTATGATTTTCATTATCTTTATACTTAAAACTCATCTGGTTGTGTCAGTGATAGAATTCAAGTCTTCCAAAAAAAGTAGACTAATTTCTCTGGCTTAGAAAGGGACACACAAGAAACAAGCCAGTGGTTCTGGGTCATCGCTATCCCTAACTCATCCCAGGACCACTGGGAATTTTCTCCTGAGGATGGTCACACCTAACAGAGACCAGAAGGAAAGGAGAAGAGGGCTCCCAGATTTTAAAAGGGCTTTCCCCAGGTGGGCTCAGGGCTGTCTGACCACCATGGGCTAAACACGGTCCTTCTAGAGATAACCAGATGTCTAGGTCTGCTCAGGCCGCCATAACAAAATACCAGAGTGGGTGGCTTCAACAACAGATATTTATTTTCTCACAGTTCTAGAGGCTGGAAGTCCAAGATCAAAGTGCCAGTAGGATTGGTTCCTGGTGAGGCCTCTCTTCCTGGCTTGCAGATAGATGGCCGCCTTCTTGCTGTGCCCTCACATAGCCTCTCCTCTCTGCACCATCAGAGTGAGAAAGTGATGTCGGTGTCTTCCTCTTTTTCTAAGAACATAAATTCAATTGGACTAGGGCCCAATCTTATGACACCATTTAACCTGTTACCACCTTAAAGGTGCCATCTCCAAATACAGCCACGTTGGGGGTTAGGATTTCAGCATATGAATTTGGTGGGGGGAACATAGAATCCATAATACCAGACACCTCCTCATGCCCCATAGTCCTCTAGCATGGACCTTTTGTTGTCTCCTCGGCAGGTTCTCTGTCTTTGGCCTTGGCTCCCGGGCTTACCCTCATTTCTGCGCCTTTGGACATGCTGTGGACACCCTCTTGGAGGAGCTGGGAGGAGAGAGGATCCTGAAGATGAGGGAAGGGGATGAGCTCTGTGGGCAAGAAGAGGCTTTCAGGACCTGGGCCAAGAAGGTCTTTAAGGTAACCACCGGCCCAGATCTCAGAGACCTAAGGGGAGAAGTCACGCCCCCCAAGATCTCCAAAGACAGAGTACCTACACCATCAGAAATAGAACAAACTTGAGAGAACCTCCGGTATTTCCCCCATGTATCCAGCCAGGATACAGCTTTCAACAGCTCAGATGAGTTTGGGTGGTCTTAAAACACACATTCTCCACCCAGAATCTAACCCCCTGCATTATGGATAGGGAGTTGTCTATAAAAAAAAATTGTAGTCTTGGGATTTCAGAGCTGGGAGGAATTCGTCCCTCCCTCACATTTAGTAGACAAATAGACCAAAAACATAAAGTTGGTTAGCCACACCAGGGGTCCGTGCCTCACCCTGGAACTCAGGTCTCCAATTTGTCTACTTGGACAAGCTTCTCCCTCTTGGGCTAGATCTTCACCGACCAATACAGAAGCCGCTAGCCCCATGTGCTATTTAAATGCCAATGTAAATGAATTCACATTCAACAGGATGAATGAATAAGTGAATATGGTATGGCTAGATAATGGAATATGATTCAGTCATGAAAAGAATGAAACATTGATACCTGCTATACCATGGATGAGCCTTGCAAACCTGCAGAGTGAAAGAGGCCAGGCACAAAACGTCTATGCTTCCATTTATAGGAAATGTCCAGGACAGGCGAATCCATACAGAGATTAGATTCATGGTTGCCCGGGGCCTGGAGGAGTGGAAAATGGGAATGCTGGCTAATGGGTACAAGGCTTCTTCTGAGAGGATGAGAATGTTCCAGAACTGGATAGCAGTGGTGGTTGCACAACTCTCTCAACACACTAAAAGCCATGGAACTGTACATTTTTAAATGATGAATTTTATGTTGCATGAAAAATATCTGTGTATATATACATAGAAATAATTAAATGTTTAATTATAATATAGGATATTGTATATTATAATGACAGAAATATTATATATCACACAATTGCATAAATATATTTATCTTACATAAAATAATTACATGTACATTTTATATACCATCATGGATGTATAAAATTTTACTCATTTTTAATTAGATTTTTAATTCTATTTAGTAGCTATATTAAATAGATTCTATTTAAAGATCCCATTCCTTGGCTGCATATTTCATGTACTCAGTAGCCACAAGAAGCTAGTGGTCACCCCAGGAGATAGCACAGAACATTCCCATTATGATAGAACATCCCATTGGACGGCACGACTCTAGACATAAGGTCACAGGAGAATAATGAATAATGGCCTTCTATCTGCATGTGGGGCATGATTCGATTGGCCATCCTGGGAATAACAAAAAGTCGTGAATGCTGACCCCCCCACCTTCACCTCCTCCTTCCTCCACCCCAGAATGCATTCTCTCGAGCAGCTACAGGAGAAAGGACAATATACAGCCTCCTGCTACTCAGTTGGCACTTTCCATCCTGCATGGCAATGCACATAGGCAGAAAAAGGGGAAACTGAGGCCCCTGAGCTATCTGGATATCTGTGGGGGGAGGCTGTGTCTACAAGACTGTTTCTTGCATTTCTTCCTAGAGAAGGAAAATTGCGATAACTTGGCTTTCGTTCCCTTGAGATCACTATGGTTCTTGACTTCAATCAGCCCACTTTGATTGAGCACCCCAGAAGCAGGGCCTGTTACAAACCACTGTATCCTTTAGCTATCACCAACACCTCCAGTTCTCCCACCAACTTCCCAGTCCTGGCAACCACTGACTGACTCTCTGTCTCCGTAGATTTGCCTCTTCTGGACATTTCATATGAATGAAATCATGTAGTATGTGGTCTTTTGAAACTGGCTCATTTCACATCTTTTTAAGGTTCATCCACATTGTAGTATATATCAGTACTTCATTGCTTTTTATGGCCAAATAATATTCTGTTGCATGTGTATATCATATTTTATTTATCCATTCATCAGTTGATGGATGTTTAGATTGTCTGAAAATCAACACAAGGCCAAAAAATGGGTAAAGCTACCCTTAAAAACCTCTTGAATTGGGGTACCTGGGGCAGCCTGGGAAGGAAAGAAGCATCTGACTCTTAGTTTGGGCTCAGGTCATGATCTCAGGGTCATGGGATTGAGCCCCACATCAGGCTCTGCGCTCAGCACAGAGTCTGCTTAAGATTCTCTCTCTCTCCCTCTCCCTCTGCCCCTCCCCCCCTTGCTCACATGCTCACTCTCTCTTAAAAAACAAAACAAAAGGGGCGCCCGGGTGGCTCAGTTGGTTAAGCGAATGCCTTCGGCTCAGGTCATGATCCCGGGGTCCTGGGATCGAGTCCCGCATCGGGCTCCCGGCTCAGCGGGGAGCCTGCTTCTCCCTCTGACCCTCTCCTCTCTCATGCTGTTTCTCTCTCGCTCGCTCTCTAATAAATAAATAAATAAAATCTTAAAAAAAAAAAACACTCTTGAATTATCCATGGCTTTTATCCCAAAAACCTGAATTCCAAATGGTAATTCTTAGGATTACTAAAGTCAGAGAACTTAGGAACTTGGCAAAAAAGAAAGAAAGAAAGAAAAGAAAAATTCATAGGCAGGTGTTCAAACATTCAATATGTTCTGCTTTTAATGTAATTGTTCAAATCTTTAGAGGAAGAGAGATAGGAAGTTCTAAAGTGTTTATTTTCTTTTTTTTAAGATTTTTATTTATTTATTTGAGAGTGCATGCGTGAGAGAGAGAGCACAAGCGGAGGGAGGGCCAGAGGGAGAGGGAGAAGCAGACTCCCCACTGACCAGGGAACCTGACACAGGGCTCAATCCCAGGACCCTGAGATCATGACCTGAGCCAAAGGCAGACGCTTAACCGACTGAGCCACCCAGGCGCCCCTAAGGTGTTTATTTTCTTGCTTAATGTTAGGCCTCTACAAATAGTGGTTTTAGGAATAAATGACATAAAAGTTACATACTAAATAGAGGTTAAATCCTAAAGTCATTAATTAGTAAATCTGATATATCCAGCACATCAAAGGCATTCAAAAAGTATAGGATGGATTAGTGGGTAGACTGATGGATGAGTGGCTGGCAGGTAGGTGGTGGGATGGATAGATGGGTGGATGGGTGGGTGAGTGGAAGGAAGGAAGGAAACAAAGAAAGGTTTAGATGGAAGGGTGGATGACAGATGGAAGGAAGGAGGGGGAAGGAAGGGAGGGAGGGAGGGAGGGAAGGAAGGA
>NC_058416.1:78959358-79041705 GCF_002201575.2 Neomonachus schauinslandi
GGGAGGGAGGGAGGGAGGGAAGGAAGGAAGGGTGGGTAGATGGCGGGATGGGAAGGAAGGAAGGAAGGAGGGAGGGAGGGAGGGAGGGAAGGGGGAAGGGAAGGAGGGCAGGTGGTGGACGGATGAAGGGACAGATGGGCAGATGAGTGCATGGATGGAGGGATACACGCCATGACTGGGAGCTGTCGGCGGAGAGCCCCTCTTGGTGGACGGGGTCACGCAGAGTCCTGCGTGCACCACAGGCAGCCTGCGATGTGTTCTGCGTGGGAGATGATGTCAACATCGAGAAGGCCAACAACTCCCTCATCAGCAATGACCGCAGCTGGAAAAGGAACAAGTTCCGTCTCACCTACATGGCCGAAGCTCCAGAGCTTACGCAAGGTACCCCCCACCCTCCTGGGGGGGCTGGGGCGGGGGGGCTGCAGGACGGCAGGGGGAGGGGAAAGGTGCCCCGAGGAGCTGGGTGTCGTGGCTTCCGTCTCCTTTCAGCGCGGTGCTCCGAAAACAAATGCGCGTCCTGCAGGGCGGCGCGTTACCCTGAAACCTTCTTCTCAGCTCAGCTCAGCCAGATTTGCTTTTGCTTCTGCATTATCCACAGCCCCCCTACCCCCCCATGTCTTCTCTTTCGTCTCTTCACTTCACCCCCAGAGGACAGTGGGAGCGTGAGGAGACGGTCAGGAGAAGCTGGAGGCTCTGGGTTGGCCGTGCTTTAACCCCATCTCAGGGAGACTGTTGTTCTCACCGCAGGTCTCTCCAATGTCCACAAAAAGCGGGTCTCAGCTGCTCGACTCCTCAGCCGTCAAAACCTTCAGAGCCCTAAATCCAGGTAGGAGCACCTTGGTTGGCTCGGGGTTCCCCACCTGTGCTCCAGATGCACCCCCCCACCATCAGGGAGGAGCCCTGGTTGACTCGGGGGGACTGGCTTCCCATGAACACCCCAAGTGCCATTGAGGTGCCCTTGTTGCTCTGTAGCATCGAGGTTTTCCTGCTGTCCCTTTGCCAAGCTCCCACCTAGAGGGACCAAGAGAGGAGATGCCGATGATCATCGTGGAAAACAGAAAGGGAACGGTTTTATGAGGAATTTTTAATATAGACCACACCCTTGTCGAACTGCTAATGTGCATTGTACCGGAGCATCCTAGTCAGAGAACATTTCCTCCTTGTGGGTGATTCTTCTCTAGAGTCCCAAAAACGGGCTACCCAGATGCTGCTTAAATTCCCTTGGGGTGGGGCGCCTGGGTGGCTCAGTCGGTTAGGCGACTGCCTTCGGCTCAGGTCATGATCCTGGAGTCCCGGGATCGAGTCCCGCATCGGGCTCCCTGCTCGGCGGGGAGTCTGCTTCTCCCTCTGACCCTCCTCCCTCTCGTGCTCTCTGTCTCTCATTCTCTCTGTCTCAAATAAATAAATAAAATCTTTAAAAAAAAAAAATTCCCTTGGGGTGACGGGAGGTTCATTACCTCACCAAACAGCCCACTCTGTGTTTCAAAGTCCTAATTGTTAGAAAGTATCTTACTATGGCTATAACCAAAGGGCATCTTCCTAGCACTCCATACTGAGCTCAGCTATATTCTGGTCATACTCAAAACAAACTGCGTTCTTCCAAGTGAGAGACCTGCTAAGAGCCAAGGACATTGACCAATCTCTCCTGGGTTTTGATTCCTTCAGATCGTGCTTCCTCACACCCAGTTTCCCACGCCTTTCGTTTTAGTAGAAGGACACACTGTCCTGCTGGCAGCATCATTCCCAGGCCCGGTCACAGCGCAGGGGAGACCTATCATAGCTGCCACATGCCCTAGGTTCATCACATCCAGCCCCCAGCGTGAGCAGGACGCATGGACCATCCAACATCACGGGCTTTGTCCTGGGGGCCATGCCGTTCTCCCATTAAGCTTACGTCCTTGCTGCTCTTTTCAAAGTGAGTGAGCCAGGCCTGTCCGTCCCTCGACTCATGTGAATAGGATTTTTGGCCTTAATGAAGTCCTTTGCCTTGATCCCCAAGGAATGGCACCTTTTTCACTTTCCGGTTACAGCCCATGCCGATCTTTTGAAATCTCGATTCTTTGTGTACAGAGTGGGCTCACGAGCTGGACAGCCCTGGGTTCTGTCCCCAGCTCTGCTGTTCACCAGCCATGTGACCGGGCCAGTCACTCAGGTCCTCCGAGCCCCTGTCTCCTTGTGCAGAATGAGAACATTGACTCTGCAGATTGCTGACGTTTCTCTAGAGCTTTCTGTGTGCCACGCCCAGTTTTGAGTCCTCTCTGCGGGATGTCCCAGAACTCTTGGCCAGGCCAGGAAGTTGGGACTATTATCATCGGCATTTTTTTTTTAATTTTTCTAAAGATTTATTTATTTATTTTGGGCAGGGAGGGGCAGAAGGAGAGGGAGAGAGAGAATCTCAAGCACACTCCCCACTGAGTGTGGAGCCGGACGCGGGGCTTGATCCCACAACCATGACCTGAGCTGAAATCAAGAGTCGGACGCTCAACTGACTGAGCCACCCAGGCGCCCCATCATCGATGTTTTAAATATGAAAAGTGACAAGTAGATAATGCAAGTGACTTTTTCGAGGTCACATAGACTTGGTTCTCCAACTCCAAAGTGAGCATGCCGAAAGGCTACGCAGGTGTCCTCAAGAGCATTGCAAGGCTGTTGTATCAAAGACGAGGTGCACAAAACAACTAGCGTATCATACCTTCCCATTACTCTTCCTCATCCATCCCAGCTTCAAACACCTGCAAACTTAGTATGCATGCTTTCTACATGGACTTCAGATCTCTAATAGAGTTATCAGCAGGATGAAGCCCCCAAGCTCTCATGTACTCACTTAGATCCTCAAACATTAAAGAAATGGGTTGGGAAATGAATCCCTTTGAATAGTTAAATGCAACATTTGGAGAATAGGGATCTCTGATACACAGAGGGACCCTGTGTTTGAAATATGCACCCTTACTTCCCATTTCTGCCCTGTGGAAAGGGATGACTTCAGTAGCATGGAAGAGAAGAGACTAAGAATCCATTGGAAATTTCCTTTAGCAACAAACTGTGAAAGACCAAATCACGAAAATTACTCCCTAAACCATGGTACATAAAAAGCAAGGTCCTTTGCAAATGTTCTTTTTTTTTTTAATGTTTTATTTATTTATTCATGAGACTCAGAGAGAGAGAGAGAGGCAGAGGGAGAAGCAGGCTCCCCGCCTAGCAGGGAGCCCAATGCGGGACTCAATCCCAGGACCCTAGGATCATGACCTGAGCCGAAGGCAGACGCTTAACCATCTGAGCCACCCAGGCGCCCCCTTTGCAAATGTTCTGATGCTAAGTTGGACCAAAGTCCCAGAATAACGCCCCCTCCCCTCTGGAAAGGGTAGCTGACTCTATGCTGAGTGACTTACAAGAGACTGAATATTTCAGCAAGGTTAGGAACTAGAAGCTAGTATTAGAATCAGTCGTGAATTAGCACAAAAAGGATCAAATTGTATGTAGGTATCTCTCTCTTTAGAAGCACACTCTGGAGCATGACCTATTTTCAGGCTTACTACCATCTCCAGCTTTATAAGTTGTTGGTTTGTTTTAAGGGATAATCGAGTAAAAAAAGCATGATACTCTCTCCCATTTTTCCCTGCCCAAGTCGGCCCAAAGTCAGGCTGTTTGAGCCAGGAAGCCATAAGTGAGATATCACAAATTACTCCCCGCCTCCCAGACCCTTAATTGCAAGCAAAGTGCTTAGGAGGAAGTAAAGAGCCTTCTGAGGGTGATCCTTGCACATCTAAAGAGAAAAGTGACCACAGTTACTGTCTGGCCAAGAAATACATTTTCTAGGTACACCAATTAGCAAACAATACAGAAGGGAGTATAATGGAGCTGTAACGGGTAATGGGTGCGGTGATCATTGATCATAAGTCCTACAGGTCTGAAGGAGGGGAAGCGCATGGTAGGCTTTAGAATGGGAATGAGAACAGAGGAGGGACATCTAGGCAGAGGCTAGCAGGAGCAAAGGTGCAGAAGGGTGGCTGAGTGCTGGGACATCACAGAGAGTGGTGGGATATTACAATAGACAGTTCTTGGTGGCGGAGCTCCTGATTCTCATCTCTCTTTGGATGAAATTGCTTCTCTCTGGCCTTCCCCATTTCAACAGAGAACATCAACATTTGGCTTAAGCCAAAAACTCCAGCATCTTCCTTGCCTCCTCTCCCTCTCTTACACTGCATGTCCGGCCCTCAGCTGGTCCTCCGGGACTTGACTTTCAACTTCATCTCAGACCTACAGCTGCCGCCTTGAGCAAAGCCATGTTCATCGATGGTATGAGTGACTACAGTAGACCCTAACTTGTCTCCTTGTTTCTTGGCTTTTCTCTCAAAGAGCCATTTCCAAATAGCAGCCAGACCAGTCTTGGAAAAACGTAAATTGAATCCTATCACTCCATAGCTTTACACCCTCTAGTGGCTTCCCACTGGATTGAGGAGACCTCCAAACTTCTTGCCATGACAGGTCATGATGAAGCCCTCATGATATAGCCTCTGCCCAGCAGTCTAGTCTCCTCCCTCCCCCCACATCTGTGTTTACCACTCTCCAAACACTCCAGCCTTCTTTCCCTTCTCCAAATATGCCACACCTTTTCCTACCCTAGGGCCTTTGCACATGCGAACACTCTTCCCAAACAGATCTTTGCATGTCCCGTTTTTCTCATTGTTCAGATCTCTGTTCAAATATCACGTCACCACAGAGGCCTCCCTGACCATCCTATCTGACGATCACTCAGCCCACTGCCCCCAACCCATCACCACCTACCCTTCTCAATGGCCATATGTGTCCCAAGCTTTAAAAAAAAAAAAAGCTTACAAAATCCTATACTTACAAACCCCCAGCAGAACTGAGACAACTGATCTCCAGGTTAGTGCTACCAAGAGAGGGTTGGGGGGGAATCTGCTTCCCGGACAAGGCTTCAAAGACCAGCCCATCAGGATGCCCTGAGGCCACGCAGCCATTCAGTGCTGGGGGTCTCAGCAAGCCATGTCTGACCAGAGGCATGTAACATCCCCCTGGTTAAATTCCCAGCACGGGCAGAACCTGGGCCACCTAGCTAATCTGTCAGCTGCCTCCCCATTCCTGCCCCTTGTCTGCCTGACCACCTTGTGTCACGTTCAAGAGGACTTACTTGGGGGAAATGGCTGTGAGCATGAGCCAGCTCAGCAAGTTCAGGTCCTCCGCATTTCTATTTTGTCCGGGCCAGAAGAACGGAGGCAAATATACTTCTGAAAGAAATCGTGATGATCTGGGAGAAAGTGGGAATTGATTTGGGGGCCTTTCAAAGGCTTCCTGTGGTTGGTGCAGGAGGCTCCGAAATTAGCAGCCCCAGAGCGCCCCCTGCTGGCTGTCAGCCTCTGCTAATTCCAACCCTGGAGCTGGCAGAAGGTGATGGTGTCTCTGCTCTCCAGGAACCAGGAATCCGTATGAGCTCAGAGCAGAATCAGCCGTGCAAGTCTGTATAATTGACAAGATTAGTGCCCCAGAGATAGCAAAATCTGTCCAGGAAAGGAGAATGGGACCCCAGGCCCTGACACCACCATTCACAATCTCAGCCACCAATTTTCCCCACCATATGAAGGACAGGGGTGACTTGCTTCGAGAAAATACTTGCAAAAAAGTAAATGTGCCAGCACAACTATTTTTAATAACGGTGGCTATTTGCAGCACAAAAGGGTTCTTGGGTGTGCCAGAGACTCCTTTATATAGCGAGTCCCATTGATCTATTCAAGTGTTGATTTACATACCATGGAGAATGTAGAAACTTCATGTTGAATAAGAACCAGTTGGCAATGAAGAAAAGCAGATCTGAAATGCCGACGGAACCCAAAGAGGACAAAGAATCTGATTTACCAAAGTGTAGTCAGCCCCCAAGTTCTCAGGTATTGTGTAAAATGCAGTAGGTCTGTACTAAAACCTTTTAAAGGACCAAAATGATCGTAGTCTGAGAATTCATTCTTGAAGCTCTCCCTTAGCATGGGCCTTCTGCCCTTAAAATACAAAAACCAATGGAAAAGGAGAGGATCTGGCAGGAAATAAATCAATTTCTCCGTGCGTTCTCTCCTTGGATCTCTCACATTTATATTGGTGGATTTGTGCACAACCAAGACCAAATGTCTTTCTCTTTATAATATGGGAAGCCCCCCGCACACCCACACTTACAAAAAGGGGGGGGCAGAGCTTAGGATTCCCAGGAGAGATGGCATGACACAGACTGGGGACTCCACTGCTTGGCTCCAATGGGGTCGTGATTCCTGGGAGAACCCCAGTTGGTACCGAGAACAGAGTCTGTTCTGGCAACTGGTTAACCCTGGGAGTCTGAGGTTCCTTCATCTAATAAATATTTCTTGAGTACCAACTATGTGCTGTGCGCTGTCCTCCTTGCCAGGAATAGGGCAGTGGACAAAACAGATTCCTTGCCCTCTTGAATTTGAAATTGTCCTGGAGGCTGGGGGTGGGGAGGGGCGGTAGGCAGGGGAGGGCAGACCACAAACCACAGGATGATATAAACACCACAAGAAGGCAGAGGCCAGTAAGTGCTATGGAGAAAGGTAGGTTCGGGAAGATAGAAAAGCAAGGAATCTGATGACTGAACCCTGAGGTGCTCTAATGGCCAGAGTTTGGGAAGATGAGAAGGAACTGCCAAATGAGAGAAGATTGGGAGAGCGTGGGGTGCTAGAACCCAGGAGAAGGGAGTTGAGAAGGAGGACGTGAGCAGCCCCGTCCAGTGCTGGTTCCATAAGCAAGATGAGCACTCAGGACTTGGCATTGGATTTGCACTGAGGAGCTCGTGGGTGACCTGCTAAAAACCATGGTTGGAACGATGGGGGCACAGGGCTCATTGGCCTCGGCCCCACGGAGAATGAAAGGAGGGGGATTGCAGCCACAAAAAGAGACAAAGGAGGCAGTAGCTGGTGACTCTTATCCGACTGTTCCCCACCTTTCCCTCCAGCCGATCAACCATCTTCGTGCGTCTGCACACCAACGGGAATCAGGAGCTGCAATACCAGCCTGGGGACCACCTGGGTGTCTTCCCTGGCAACCGCGAGGACCTCGTGAACGCCCTGATCGAGCGGCTGGAGGACGCACCTCCGGTCAACCAGCTGGTGAAGGTGGAGCTGCTAGAGGAGCGAAACACGGCTTTGGGTAACTATGGCAGGGTGGGGGCCCCCCACCTGGCCCCTCCTGAGAACCCTCCCCTTCTCCGGGGAGTCCCAGAAGCAGTGGGTGTCTGGGGAAGAGGAGACCCATCCTTCTTCCCAATCACCAATCCAGGCGGAAGAGTGGGTCTCTGTCTCCTCCAGCTTATGAGACTGAAGACTCCTCCTTTCTCATGGCTGAACCACCATGGCCCAACTGGCTGAGCCAATGTCCACGATGCCAGGACATCCATAACTCATCCTTGGGGGAAGAGGCTTTTGCCTTCCTTCATCACCCCCGCCTCACTGCCCACCAAATAAACAGCAGCTGTTGTGTACCCCTCCCTCCTCTTAAAATCAAGAGGCACTAGATGGCGCACTCAAGGTTGAACCATCATTAGATCAGGTTCCGGTCTGTCTCAGTGACCATCCTTGACCATTCTGTTGAAGAACTTTCAAAGGCAAATAGGTCTCAGGGCTTCATTTCAGGAGGCACAGGTGAGCTCAGGCTCAGGAACCAGGAACCACGGTGACCTTACCTGACAGCCCAGGATATGATGACATAGCCCCTTTACAAAGGAGCTAGAGTGTACAGTCAGAGCAGAATGTGAAAATAGCATGTGGTCAAAGCCCGACTGAAAAGTCCTTTGGGCGATACCACTTTGGAGAGACAACACTGTATATTAATAAATCCAACCCAGCTGGTTCTTCTTCGTGTTGGAGCAGCACTTTTTATCTTGGGTTGAGCCCCTGATAAAGTAGACGCTATGCTTAGGGCTATATGCTATGGATAATTACACAGAAACCATGCAGTGTAGTAGTTAGAACAAGGTCTGGGGCAGGACTGCCTGACTTCATGCCTATGAGCTGTGTGACCTTGGGCAAATTCCTTGACCTCTCTGTGCTTCCCTTTTTCTCAGTTGCAAAATGGGGATAATAATAGCACCCACCACCTAGGGTTGTTGTGAGGTCTAAGTGAGTTAATAATAATAAAGTGCTGAGAATAGCACTTGGCATATAGAAAGTGCTAGCAAAGTGTTAGGCATGTTTGTCATTTTAAACACTGGAATCCCACTTAGAGGTTTGAGAGGCCAACACCATGAGAGGTCAGACGGACCAAAATAAGACTCCTAGCTCGTGCTCAGTGGGGGGCTCACTGCGTAGAATGCCAGAGGACGAACTGTCTCGTGCTATTTTAATACTGGTTTATTTTTTAATTTTTGAACTAATTTGCTCAGTTGATTTTGGATATGCTCCTTGCATGCATGAGGCGATCACAGGGTCCCCAGAACCCTGGGTCTAGATGTGGGACATGGAAGGTGACAAGCCAAGGGATTGCTTCGCTCACCTGGCCCCAACCTCTGCCCCAGGAGAAAATCTGGCCTTCCTGACTTAGACCGAAGCCCTTGGAGTGCAGACTCTCCTTCCCCCATCCACCCCTCACGTCCATTGTACCTCCATAGGAGTCATCAGTAACTGGACAGATGAGCACCGCCTCCCGCCCTGCACCATCTTCCAGGCCTTCAAGTACTACCTGGACATCACCACGCCACCAACGCCACTGCAGCTGCAGCAGTTTGCCTCTCTGGCCACCAGCGAGAAAGAGAAGCAGCGTCTGCTGGTCCTCAGCAAGGTGGGTCCCTGGCCATCTGCAACCCCAACGGTACCTTTCACCTCCGAGTCGGAGAGTTATGTAGGTATTACAACAGTTGTCCAGCAGATGGCAGTGTGGAGCAAGAGTTGCCGATTTTCAGTTTGCAGATGGTCACCATATTGGCTAGTCCATTTTGGCTTGTCCTCACCATCCCCGCTCATTCTAACTAAGGTCTGACAGAACGAGGGTAGCCCTGTTGAATCTCAGAGCTCTCTGGCCCAGTAGAAATTGCTGTTCTAACTCTTGTTCCTCCTTCCTTTGGAACTCTTGAGTTTCCATTAGCTCCATCTGAGCCCATGCTTAGAAAGAAAAGAAAGAGAGAAGAATCCCACAGTACCCTGTTTTAGAGAGAGGCCTTTCCAAACACCGAGGACCTATTGGTGGGACTTGCAAGATAGAGGAGGCCCTATGATGGTAAAATGCATGAAACATTTCTGCCATCCTTGCTTTGAAACCTAAGACTTGCTTGCCCCAAGCCCCTGCAAAATCTTACTCAGTAATGGGGCTCCTGGGTGGTTCAGTCAGTTAAATGTCTGCCTTTGGCTCAGGTCATGATCTCGGGGTCCTGGGATCGAGCCCCGCATCAGGCTCCCTGCTCCGTGCAGAGTCTGCTTCTCCCTCTCCCTCTGCCTGCCTCTCTGCCTACTTGTGCTCTCTCTCTATATCTCTGTCAAATAAATAAAATAAAATCTTTAAAAAAAAAAATCTTACTCAGTAAGAATCCTACCCAGGAGGACTACCCAGACTTCTCCCAGTGGGGGCTCCTCCCCACTAAGCAAGCCATCAGCAAAGGATGGCTTAGCTTTCTTCTGCTGTCCAGGAGAGGGACGTATGATGGGCAGATAGGAAGAGGCTAATTCAAAGAATGTATATTACAGCTGGCCCTTGAACAACATGGGGACTGGGGTGCTGACCCCCTGTGCAGTAGAAAATCCACATATAACTTTTGACTCCCCCAAAACTTAACCACTAATTTAGCTTACAGTTGACCGGCAGCCTTACCGATAACATAAACAGTTGATTAACACATATTTTGTATGTTTTATGTATTATATACTGTATTCTTACCATAAAGTAAGCTAGAGAAAAGAAAATCATAAGGAAGAGAAAATTCATTTACAGTCCTCTATTATATTCATCGAAAAAAAATCTGCATATAAGTGGATCTGCACAGTTCAAACCCATGTTGGTGGAGGGTCGGCTATATTTAGAAATGAGAAAACAGACATGAAAAGGAACACTTAGAGAGTTGTAAGTGGTTCACTGCGGGGAGTTGGAAACAGATTGGAGAAGTAGAGCATTAATCTTCATCGTAAACTTCGCAGAATTGTTTAACTTTGCACACAATGTACGTGTATAACTTTAAAATTTTAGTTAATGGGGGAGGGGCTGCTTTAAGAGGGACCAGAGATTGCACTGTTTGCATCGGATGATTTCAAGTAGAATTTGATAAACTGTACGTATTAGCCCATTTCTTCTGAAGAGCACAAACTCCAAGGTGGGATTAAATAAGCGAGGATTTTTATTAAGGGAAACACCTGTGTGAGGGGAAAAATGGGCAAGAGTCCGATAAGGACTCTTGGGAGGACCGTCAGACCTCTAACAAGTCTGACTCTGAGTGACGGAGAGGGAAGGAAGTGTGAATGGAAGCATCTGGAACTGCAGCCGCAGCCTTAGGAAGGACCAACACAGGTGATCCATGTCTGTTTCCCGTGGATGTCCATTTCAGAGAGCAGTTCCTGAGGCTCTTGGCAGATTGCACCCCTGCAGCTCAAGGTCAGTGAGGCTGGAGGTCCGGGAGGCACGTTCTCAAGGATGCCATACCCTATCAATAAAGCAAGGATGATCTTTAGGGACGTGGAGGAAAGCTTGGTTATAAGATGCACTTATAATAGGCTTTACTCCTCAAAATCTGAGCCTCCTATAAGCAGTCAGGGACTGCCCAGAGCAGCTTCTGAGATGTAGGAAAACCTAATTCCAGAGCCCCAGAGAGTTCCTCTGTTTCCTGGTAGCAGCTGGGCTTTGCTGTCCACAAGCCCCCACATGTGGTCCTCCACACCCTAACCTGTTCCTTTGGGGCTGGCATTCACCATCTTGAACTTGACCTATGCTCCCTGCTGATGCATCTCCAGCCCTGCAAACTCACAGGTCACAGATCTACATTCCATACCAGCAAATCATGACACTCTCCACAGTGCTTTTCTCTTGAGCTTTGCATATGGCAGGACTATATGGTTAGGAGCACAGATGCTGGGGCCACACTGCTTGGAGCAGGGGTCAGCAGTCTTTTTCCATGAAGAGCCTGGTAGTAAATATTTTAGGCTCACGGTCCATGAGGTCTGTCTCACAACCATTAAACTCCACCATGATAGCCCAACAGCATAGACAGTACCTAAGTGAGTCGGCATGGCCAGGTTCCAGTCATATCTTATTTACGGGACAGAAATTCAAATTTCATATCACATTCTCGTGTCATGAAATAATACCCTTCTTTTGATCCTTTCCCCTAACAATTTAAACATATAAAAACAGCTCTTAGCTCATGAGCCCTACAGACGCATAGTAAGCCACATTGACCTTTTGGGCTGAAGTTTGCCATCCCCTGACCTAGATTCAAAACCCAGAATCACTGCCTCCAAGCCAAAGAGCTTCTGTGTTGGTCAGTTTCCCCCACTATAAAATAGGGACAACAGTCATATGTATTTCATAAGGTCGTCGTAAGAATTAAGACCTGGCGCGGAGTAATTACTGTGTGAGTGTTAGGGATCCTTATCCCTCCTGACCTCCTTCCCCAGATGTTCTGATGCCCTCCCTGGAAATGTGTACCCGGAGCAGGGTGCAAGTTCTGCATCCCTCTCCTTGGCACAGGGTTTGCAGGAGTACGAAGAATGGAAGTGGGGCAAGAACCCCACCATTGTGGAGGTGCTGGAGGAGTTCCCATCCATCCAGATGCCCTCTACCCTGCTCCTGACCCAGCTGTCCCTGCTGCAGCCCCGTTACTACTCCATCAGCTCCTCCCCAGACATGTACCCCGACGAGGTGCACCTCACCGTGGCCGTTGTCTCCTACCGCACCCGAGGTAGGCAAAGGCCCCAGGAGAGCCCCCTGGGTCTGCATTGGTTCCCCAGGGGCCTCTGCACGGCTGCCAAATCCCAAATCCCCAAGAGGAGACCCACCCCGAGGCCAGGAACTGGGGGAAGAAGCAGGGCAGGCAGACTGTCCCCTTAGGCGGAGTCAGGAAGGAGGGAAGATGTGCACTTGAAAGCTTCCTCTGCTCCCAAAGCCTGAGAGCGCTTTTGCTGCCTTCATCCTCTCATCCCTCCCCAACCAAGGCAGCAACTGGATCAAGCCACCCTCACCCATCCCTCGGAGGGGGGAGCTCTCTGCTGCATGAAGTCCCCTAGTTGTAAGTCAGTCAGATATCCTAGCGTTTGTATCCCGTAATTTCCCTCCTTGATAAAGCAATTAAAATGCATGGTGCCTGAGAGAGCTCCAAGACCGGGATCCTGGAAGGCCACCGGGAGCACACTGACTGAGACCTTTCCGAGTTAGACCCACCCTTACCCACGGGAACCCTGGGCAGTTTCATTATACCATACCCTCTTCCCCTTCAGAGGATCCAGACAGGGAATTCCAAGGCAGAAACTTGGCGTGGGGTCGTGAGCTTCACTGGAGGGAGGGGGAGGCCAGGGACGGGGAACCCTGGGGGCAGTAGGCGCACCAGACCACCTTGCTTATTCTGCCAGATGGAGAAGGACCAATTCACCACGGTGTGTGCTCCTCCTGGCTCAACCAGATACAGGCTGACGAAGTGGTCCCGTGTTTCGTGAGAGGGTGAGTGGCAAATGAAGAGAAATGAGCAGTTGTCCCAAATCTGCATACTCATGTCCTGAGCTGGGCTGGGTGGACCAGCCTCAAGGGTTCTGGAGAAATGGCTGAGTCAGACGGAATCGAGATCAACACTCAGTATCACTCCAAGCTGTTAAGTAAATGGGATCTTGGGACGGGCAACACAGCAGCAGCTAAGCAAGCCCCGCCCCCCCAGTCAAAGTCAGGTCAATGCAATGAATATTTATCAAGTGCATGTACTGTGCTAGATGCTGGGGTTACAGTAGACAACCCAGCAAATGCAGTCTCAGCTTTCCTGAAATCTGCAGACTGGCGGAAAGTCTGGCGGAAATTCTCTCCACTATCTACCAACCACCCTATCTGTTCCCACTATATCGGAGATGGGGAAGATCCAAACCTTCCTCCCATCAGTCAGAGCTGTTTCTCTCGAACTCAGCTGTGTGGGGTTTTTTTAAGATTTTTATTTATTGGGACGCCTGGGTGGCTCAGTTGGCTAAGCATCTGCCTTCAGCTCAGGACATGATCCGGGGGTTCTGGGATCGAGCCCCACATCAGGCTCCCTGCCTGGGAACCTGCGTCTCCCTCTCCCTCTGCCTGCTGCTGTGCCTTCTTGTGCTCCCTCTCTCTCTCTCTGTCTCAAATAAATTTAAAAGATTTTATTTATTGGAGACAGAGAGAGAGAGAACACAAGCGGGGGGTGGCAGAGGGAAGAGGGAGAAGCAGACTCCCCAGCTGAGCAGGGAGCCCGATGCGGGACTCGATCCCAGGACCCCAAGATCACAACCTGAGCCAAAGGCAGACATTTAACCAACTGAGCCACCCAGGCACCCCCCCAAACTCAGTTTTAAAGGACGTTCCTGCCTACAATTAACAGTACTGTATCGTGCGCTTAAAAATTTTGTGAAGAGGGTAGCTTTCATTGAAGTGTTCTTACCACCATCAGATAAAAACTACAACTTAAACATTTTTCACAATGAGGGCCATACCTGAGCTGGTAAGGTTCCTGCTTTGTCAGCCAGTGACTTCTGTACCTGAACAGTGGTCTTGACCAGTGATTTTTCTCAGCTCTTGAGAGTGGAGTGTTCATAGGATGGTCCATATACCATGACCATCAGAATCCCCAGACGTGCTTCAAAAATACCATATCCTGAGCCCAGACTTGCTGCACTGCCCAAGGCTCTGCTGTTAACGCCACTGGGTGATTCTTCTGTACACGGAAGTCTGTTCCCTGATTTTAGGAGATCTCGCCGGTGCCTACACGGAACCGTGGTTCTCAGCAGAGGGTGATTTTCCCCTTCAGGCCACCTGTGGCAAAGGCTACGGAGATTTTTGTCACAGCTGGAGGGTGCTCCTGGCATCTAGGAGGTAGAGACGAGGGGTGCCACTCAATATCCTACAATGCACAGGACACCCCCCATGGCAGAGAAGTATGCAGCCCCAACTGTCAGCAGTGCTGAGGTCCGGAAAGCCTGAGTTAAAACGATGCCCTTGGTGGCTTAGCTCAGCAATGAGGAAAATTGGGAATTGGAGTGGTAGCCAGACCCTGAGGAGCTCCTGTTTGGGGAACTCCCCAAAGCTGTGGGACCTCCCACTCCAATAAGGGGCACCCGACCCCAGCTGGAGAGTGCAATCCCACTGTATCACCAAGACGGCCATCTGGTCTACCCAAGGCCCAGCCACCCTTGATCAGATTTGAGTGCAGCAAGCCTTCTGATTCTCTCTCTCTTGTCCAGAGCACCCAGCTTCCACCTGCCCCGAAACCCCCAAGTGCCCTGCATCCTCATTGGCCCAGGCACCGGCATTGCCCCTTTCCGAAGTTTCTGGCAGCAGCGGCAATTTGATATCCAACACAAAGGTGGGTCACAATTCAGCAGCCAGGTGATGTTCACCCCGTCTGGACCTGGGCAGACCCACCTGTGGCTCAGCCACCCAGAGGAATGACAGAGTTCTCTCTCTACTGCATTACTCCCTGGGGGAGGGGGGAGTCATGGTACTGACCTGACCCATAGGTGAGGTTCATGGTTATACTTCAAAGGACCTGTCCCGACCAATCTCCCACACAGCTTGTTCTAGGGCCTGAAATTCCATCCCCAGAAGACATTTCTGTGTTACGCTAGGACCCATCTGAAACTTGAAGCAGCCCTAGGAGAGTAAATATTAAGCCTTGTCAAGTG
Organism: Neomonachus schauinslandi; assembly: GCF_002201575.2. Classification (NCBI taxonomy): domain Eukaryota; kingdom Metazoa; phylum Chordata; class Mammalia; order Carnivora; family Phocidae; genus Neomonachus; species Neomonachus schauinslandi. Next base: position 78,974,196 of record NC_058416.1, read on the forward strand.
TCTGTACATTTGGGGGATTGTCCCAAAGGCTGTTATTCAAGAGCAGGCTTTGCTGTGTGAGAGACCCAACAGATCAGCTCCAGGAGGAGAGAGAAAGAAACCCACAGTTGTGGCATGCATTAACCAGGGATTTGTTGAGCATCTAATAAATGCCAAGCACTGTTTTAGGTGCCAAGGGACAGCATTGAACAAGACAGAGAAACAGCTTAAAAAAAAAAAAAGTCGCCCCCATGGACCGGTCATTCTGGTGGAATAGCTAACATTGATAAAGGATTCACTGTATATTCACTGAGCTCAAATGTTTTACATCTCAGAGTAACCGTAGGAGGTAGATGCTATTATTACTTCCATTTTGTACCTGCGGAAATGGGCACATAGAAAGTTAAGTTGCTCATCATCGCACAGAGCTGGGATTTGAACCCGGGTAGTGCAGCTCCACAGACTGGGCTTTCAGCACAACCCAGTAGCAGGGGATGCTAAGTAGCCAGGGGGGCAGAAGGAAGGATTGAGACCTAGAGAAAGGAGGTGTGCTAAAATCTGAACACACTTCACCTACTTCCCTCGGTGTGCGCAGGTGCGTGCGTCTGGATACATGGGTGTACTTGTGAGCAAGTACATACACCCCACCTGTCCCAGTGTTCATGTGCTTCTATCCATGTGGCATGCACGAAGGTTCCCAGTACCCCCTCCCCTGGCACCACCAGCCACCTCCCCCAAATTGGGCATCAGAGCTGTGAGTGACGTGAGATCTTCCTGGTCCCCAGGCATGAGCCCCTGCCCCATGGTCCTGGTGTTCGGGTGCCGGCAATCCAAGATAGACCACATCTACAGGGAGGAGACTCTACAAGCCAAGAACAAGGGGGTCTTCAGAGAACTGTACACGGCCTACTCCCGGGAGCCAGACAAACCAAAGGTAACCCCCGGCCCGTGCACAGTCCCTACACCCCAGCCCTAGATACACACACACACACACACACACTTGTACACACATGCGCATCCCACTCCCAGTCACCTCCTCACCTGTTCTGAATTCTCCTCTGGGACATTGCTCTGTACTTCAGGAAGCAGGAGCAAAAAAATATCAGTTTAAAATATTTAACAGCCCATATTGTAGGATGCCACTTATGTGAAATATCCAGAACAGCCGAATCCATAGAGACAGAGAGCAGATCTGGGGTTACCAGGGGCTCTGGGGGCAGGGGAATGGGGAGTCCCTGCTCGTGGGTACAGAATTTCCTTTTGGGGTGATAAATAAGTTCTAGAACCAGATAGGGTGATGGTTGCACAAGACAGTGGTGCACGAGATGCCACTGAATTGTTCACTTTAAAATGGTTAAATGATATGTTTCACATATTTTACCAAAATAAAAATATTTTTAAAATATGAATTAAAAAAAAAAAGAAACACCTAACAGTCCATAAGAGGTGCTACCAGTCAGAATGGACACAGGCCATAGGACTGGAGCGTGCTCCTCCTGGATGTTGGGGAGATCCAGAGGGTCTCAGGAAAGGGGCCGGGACAGCTGGGGTGGGGTGGGCACTCGGAGGGTGGGCAGTGGCCGTCTGACAGCTGGGGTGGAAGTACACCAGTGTTTTTACAAGCAGGACAGCCGTGCCAGGACATAGCAGCTTTGTGTCCGCCTCGCCCCGGGGCAGTTTCCTAGACAAGTGGAAGGCATCCCGAACAAATAAGGCAAATGCCCAGGAGGCTATGGTGGACACCCCTGTAGCCACCCCACTTTCTCTTAGCCCACCTTCTACTCCAGCTCCTCCTGCAGCAGCTGGTTTTGTGCAGGTGTGAGCTGACAGCCCCTCACCTCTCCCATCTCTTGCTGTCTGCCCTGGGGCTTCTCTGGCACCCCAGGATAGGATGTACCCCGCACCTAGTAGAGTACAGGTGTTAACACCCCAGGGGGGACCACTGGCCATTGGACAGGGAGCAGGTAGATCGTGACCCACCCTGTGCTCCCCCGGGGTTATGGCTCTGGGCTGTGTTCTGCATGACCTTCTAGAGGGTCCTCAGCACAGCTGAGCTCCAACACGGGGAGCAGCTCATTCGCACACCCTCGGATCGGCTTTCCTTCTCTTACTTACTCCTCCCGCTCCCCTGGGTCACCTGTATCAGGCTCTGCCCAGGACCCAGCTCCTTCTCACGGGTCTTCCTGCCCCCTGCAGAAGTACGTGCAGGACATCCTGCAAGAGCATTTGGCAGAATCAGTGTACCGAGCCCTGAAGGAGCAAGGGGGCCACATCTATGTCTGTGGGGACGTCACCATGGCCGCCGATGTCCTCAAAGCCATCCAGCGCATCATGACCCAGCAGGGGAAACTCTCAGCAGAGGATGCAGGCGTGTTCATCAGCAGGCTGAGGGTGAGTGACAGGCTGGCTTCTTGGATCCCTTTGTCAGCAACTGGTTCCTGTCTCCTCTTCCTCACCCCACCTGTCTCAATGATTAGAGGGGCCATGATGACATCCCCGCCTGCTCCCATTTTCCCACTTATGGTTCAGGGTAGAGGATACCCGTGGTCCCAAACCATAGTTGAGAGAGAAGGAGGAGGACTGGGTGTTGGGTGTGCAGGTGCGTGTATTAAATATGGGTGGGGGCTGTGGTGTGTGAAAATAACAAGCAGGTGGATCACTGGGTAGCTGGATAGAAACCTTCCGAAACCGACTCTTCCTGCCCCCAGAACCAAGCTGCAGCACTGTCCTGTGCAGTTGTCCAGGTTGAACACTGCATAAAAAGTTTTGTCCAAGGTGTGCCAGTTCAGATGTGAACTGAAATGTTCTTTGCCACCTGGGCTAGGAGGTCAGAGGTCCTCCAGGAGGCACTGGGTTACATCTTGTTTGTTTAGAACCCATCTTTTTAAGGAACATTCCATTCCAGGTTGTCAGCTTGTCTGTCCCTCTCCTGCCTTTGGCTGGCATTTGAGGGCTTTTTCTGTCCCCCAGGATGACAACCGGTACCATGAGGATATTTTCGGGGTCACCCTGCGAACGTATGAAGTGACCAACCGCCTTAGATCTGAATCCATTGCCTTCATTGAGGAGAGCAAAAAAGACACCGATGAGTAAGCAGGCTCCTTCCCAGGGGCTCGAGGGGTGGGCAGAACCCTCTTTTCCCAGTCCTAATGGCTGGAGGATGTCTGGCTTCGTTTGCCCTGGTTTTCCCACAGTGGAGAGTGGGCTACAAATGCAAATTCCCAGGCCACCCCAGACCTGCTGACTCTGAAACTCTGGAGTGAGAACCGAGGTTTATGTTTTTAAGGAGCCCTCCAGAGATTCTGAGGCCCCTCCAAGTGTGGGAACCCTGGTTTTGCATGTCCACGTCTGCCTGGGGCGCCCCCTAGTGGAATAACGGCTCCAGCCTCCGGGAAGCTGTATTCCCTGCCGCAGCTCCCTCCCTTTTATACAACACCTCCCACACCCCCAGATTACCCAGAGCGTTCTCATCCACGCAGATCCCAATTGGTATTATTTTGACAATCTCACTGGTTCTCTCAAAATTGCTGGGAAAAGTGTGAGGCACCACAAGACTGGATTGAGTCTCACTAGTTAAACCTCACCTTAAGGCCGGGACCTCTCAACCACGACGGTAATGCCACTCACCCCATGCACCCCCCCCCACAGAGTGCCTCCAAACCACCGCTTTGTGCCTTTTATGTTAAATTAGGTAGGAATTGGGTTGTCTCATTTTCGGCAGCATAGGGAAGACACCCCATTTCTTAAGCAGCCTCATTTTTTCCCCGTACATACAAAACATATTTTGTGTCCAGTAGGCTCACTGTATTGCCTTTAAGATTCCAACTCCTTCGGCGTGTCGGGAAGCCCCTTTCGTTGTCCCTCTTCCTGGCCATTTGTGTCGGTGAGCAAGCACTCATCCATTCCTTCTTTAGTTCGTCCGTGCATTCAAGACGAGCCCTAGCTAGGGGCCAGGTGCTGTCCGAGGCGGGGAGCCTGCCGAGGAAGGGGCAGTGAAGTCCCTGTGCCCAGAGCTTGGTGGCTTCTCTGTGGCTCCGTAAGGAAACAGTGCAGTTTGGCCTCCCTGGCACTAACTCCCTTCCCCCTGTCTTCCCACAGGGTTTTCAGCTCCTAACTGGATCCTCTTGCCCAGACGGATGGCAGGGGGGCCATCCCATGTGCCCCGGTGGGGCAGCTGCAGGTTTTATAAGCGTGGACACTGCTGAACCTTCCCTCTGGGACCCCGCGTGGCCCCCGCTGTCCCTCTCGTCCTGTCGCTGTGGTTTTTCCTCTTCTGGGTCCTTGCCCCTCAGTGGTTTCCTTGGCCCTCTTGGGTTTTCTCCTTGAGTTGTCCTGCTGCAATGCAATGCCTTTATAATCCACAGTGGCTCTTACAAAACTGTTTCCCCCTCTCTCTCTTCCCAACAAGGGCAGATCACCGGTGCATGACATCACTGGAACGTGGCCGTTGCTCTGGGGTCCCCCTGGAGAGGCTGCAGGGACCAGTCAGGAGGGTCTGAGCCAGTCTCTCTGCTGCTGAAGCCCCCCCTTCTCCTTTTTTATGATGATGTCCTGGTGGGGTGTGTGTGCGTATGTGCACGTGCGTGCATGTGTGGGACAGGCCTGGGTCTCCATCTGTCCTCTTGCCTGGACAAGCGTGTGGCCTGCAGACTTTCAGTGCCAAGAACCGTACCCTGGTTCTCCACGCGTCCATAATTTTCTATCTGTGCTCATGTCCCTGAAACACTTGGAGCCACCCTCGTTGTCCTGGTTACAAAGGGCAGGGGAGAAGCGAGTGTGATGATTAAGGGGGAAGGCTCCGTCAAAAAGGGGCTCACAGAATTGGTCGCATTTAGATTCTGGTACTAGTTAGCGGAGCCCTCCCTGGGAAACTAACCCATCTCGTGGATTAAGCACACCTCCTCACCAACCCTACCCCCCGCCCCACCCCAGACAGGATCACCTGATTTGGCCCTCCCTGGACCATCGCACCCACAAGACGGGGAGGTAATGTCCCAGGGAGTATGCGGGAAATAAGAATCTTCCCATCTTTACCCCCCGGTGACTTTGGGCAAGTTACTTGTCCACGGTTCCCCCTTGTAATGTTATGAAGCAAAAAAAGGATGCATAGATCAGCCTTTAAAGTGGTAGAGACTGGAAACAGTATCAAGGAAGAATATCGCTGCTATTTTTTTTATTGCCCCAAATGGGGCTGGCCCTTCCACCCTAGGAAGGAAATAACAGAAGGCCGGTAAATCGGGTAGGTTGGAGAGGAAAGCCATAATGAGGCGCCACACGGCTTCCTCCACAGGACCACAACCTAGGGTGGCCTGGCCCTCATGCTCCTGGCCTTCTAAAAGTGATCCCCCAAGTTTCCAGCCTGATAAAATAATTTTGACAAATGAACCTTGACTCCTATCAAAAATGGGCAGTGCAGTCTTCAGTGGGAATCAGGGTCAGTACACTCCCCCCCACCCCGCTTCCCCCCCACAGCAGGCAACCTACTGTGCCCACCCAGTCAGGATGAATGGGCTGGGAGGGCCCCCCCTCTCCCCAGAAGTGCTCAAAATCAGGGGCAGGCCTGGAGAGAGCCAAGAAATTGCTAGAGGGGCCTGCCCTGGGCCCCCCCACCCAGGTTGGAGGGGAAGCCTTCTGCAAGTGGGTTCTTCTGTTTTGTTGTGTTATGCTTTGTCATCCAGAGAGACAGCATCACCTTTCTGTACGGCACAATGGGTATTTCTTGATGCTCCGTTTGGGGGGCTGCCAAAGAGAAAGTACCCTGGCCCTCTCTGGAAGGGCCTTAGTTCACGGGGTGCCAAAGAGGTGTCCCCAGGAAGGGGATTCTTAAAGGCAAAAGGCAAACTGGACCTCACTTTTCTCCACCCTCCACGGCAGCCCCCCTCCCTCTGGGGTCCCATCTCCCCTGAGTGCAGAGCTGGGCTGCCTCCAGTTACCACCTCCCCGCCTTCCTTTAATCCTGTGTCCTTTGGCTGGGGCTTCCACGGCAAGGAGACCAAGCACAAGCCCTTGGCGGGCTACCCCCTTCCCCACCCCCCACCCCCCCTCAGCCCCCCATCCCCACCCTGTCCAACCTGGAGCTCCAGAGGCCCGTTGTATACACAGTTCTGGCTCCTAGCAGCTTTCCCCTCAGGGGCTTTCTTTCAACCCTTTGAGCCCTTTGGAGATACTTGCTAAGACATCCCTGCTCCCCAGACCCTGAATTGTACTGTCCGACCTCATCCAAGGAGGAACTCATCGGCGCTTTCCTCTCCAGACCAAGCTCTGCGTGTGAGTGCTTTTCCACCCCCGAATACGTGCTTGTGTGCACTTCCTGTGTGCTGGGCACCTCCTTCATGCACCCCTGCCCCTCCAGTAGCAGGCTTGCTGATGTATCAGGGAGTCCAAAGCAGTGATTATAGACTCGGGATGCATCTTTCTTCCCAAGAAGGATTTTTGTTTTTAAAGGAAACACCTTTCAACACCCAACGCAAGCTGCTTCAGGACTCCCCGCTAGAAGACCGGAGACTGGTCCAATGTATTTCTCTCATTTGCCAGAACCCCTGTTACGAAAAGCCTCCCTATAAGGAGCCTGTCAAGAAGCAGAGTGTGGAGTCCTGGTTTAGGGTTTAGCTCTGATTCAGGGTGGGTAAATGCTGCCCTCTTGTGGTGGTTTTAATTTCAGTCCCAGTAGCCAAATCTAGGCACAAAATTTGGCTCCACAATAAGTGAACAGGAAAATAGGATTGATTGGGCATTTGGGGGTTACCTAGATTACAGACCTTTCTGTCCCTCTCCCCCTTGAACTGGCCTGCAGTGGCTCCAACTCAATTTAACAAAAGTGAGTTTGGCCAGGAGGAAGGACACATCCCCCTCTGCAGGAGAGCTGACATGGTCATGCCCCCCATTCGTCACTATGAATCCAAAGCCAGCACCTTGTGTTAGGAAAGGAGCAGAGGTAATTTAACTCCCTGAGCGAAGGAGTATTTTCCCGCTTGGTTTCTACGGAGTGAGACAGCCAGGTATCCTTCCGTTCAGGGAAATGCTTCAGACCCACCAAAATGGAGTCTTTGGAAGCAGCCCTGAGTCCAGACGCTAACTCTGAGCTTTCCCCCTTCCCCTGTTTCCGCAGACAGCCCTGGGCTGGTGATTTAACCTTTCCGAGTCTACATATCCACTTATATAGCAAAGGGGGCTAAATGAGCTAATGCCCATAAAATAGCCAGTTATACTCCCTGGCCCATTGAAGCTTTCAAATTTTACTTTTCCACTTCACCAATACCTGTATGCGGAAGGCACAGTGGAGAGTACAAAGCAAAGAACAGTTTCTGTTTGTAGACAGTGAGATCTCGTATGTAGACACACAATTAGAATCGACATAAATGTCTGAGGTTTGAGAAATGGGTGGATTCCACCTGCAGGTCTGGGGAGATAAGATTTCCAGGAAGTAGGAAGAGAGGGAGGAAAGGCACAGACAGGAGCATGTTGCAGTAAATGGGGGCTGGCTTCAGGCACAGTTTTGGAAGGCTTGAAGGTGATGAGCCAGATGCTGGGAAGGTGAGCAGGGACCAGCTCTTTGGGACAGGTGAGCGCATGTCAAGGAATTTAGATTATTTGGCAGGCAGCAGGGTATCCCTAGGAACGTTTTTCACATGGGAAAAATAAGGTCATTGGAGTTGTGCTTGGAAAAGAATGTTCTGGCTGTAGCGCAGAGTATGGACAGCTGGTCTGTTGAACCGGCCGTAGAATGTTGCAATAACCAAGGCTGGAATGAGGGAAGAGGCAGGTGTAATGATAAAGCCACTCCAGGGGTTAAATCAGTAGGACCTGGAGACCTATCTGTTGGGGAGAAGAACAGATGAGAAAGTTAAGAGTCTTACCTTTAGGCTGAGAAAGGAGTCTCACAAGAAAAAAAAACAGCCTCGAGGGAAAGATGAGTTTGCATTTGCTGACATGATAGCCAGCTTCTCCCCCAGCCAGCAGGGTGCATCCTTCCAAGGTCCAGCCAGGCCTAGATGCAAGGAAAGAAAACCGACCCCGGGCCAATTAGACATTGGCCTTAGAACATAGGATTTTCTTGCCAAGCACATTCTCAGCAGCCACCTGCTTTGGACTTCCAAAAGGAGGTCAGGTTTTGCCCTAAGTCCAAAACAAGTGAGATTTTTCTGACCCAGATGGCAGGCAAACCAACAAGTCCCTCTGCCAGGATGTGCAAGCCAGATGTCTGGGCCCATTCACCCCTCAAGCGCTGGCCATTCATGCCATCGGGAAAACTATGGGGTTAAGATTTTGTGTGAAGCCAACCGTTAACTTGTATATTTGCATCTCCACTGCCCTGACCACCAGCATGTCACCATGCCCACCTTACCCCCAAAGCCTTCTGTCTGAATTGGCAAGTTAATCTGAGACTTCCTGCAGGTGACAAGGAGAAAAAAATATTCATCTGGGCATCCTATATGACTTGTCCATACTCCTTGACGTCTCCCAACCCTTGTCAAGTTTCCTGCATCTAAATGTCCTGTTTGACTCAAGAATTAAAAGCCAGGGGCTGGGATGGGGGAAGATGGATCTGAGAGTCACTGCCCCCACCTCCCCCGAACTCAACACAGATGGTCACCATGAACCTGAATCTGACCTTTTGGGGCTGACACCAGCCTGGTCTCTCCTCTTTCTGTCATATGCACCCTGTCCTCGATCCACCGCCGGTCCCCACCTGGTGGCAAAAGCTGCCTCTCCCCAAACACTGATGAGTCTCAGACCTGCATGAGGACCTAGGTAAACTCTCACCCCTGGAACATGGGTCTTGAGTCTATTCTCTGTTACTACTTGTCAGAGCCACGTGCAATCATGCAAGGGAGGAGGTCTGGGGTAAATACACCTTTGTTTATGATTTTGTTCTTTCCTGGAAGACCTGAACAGTTCTGAACAAGCAAGTTGTGTCCGTCCGGTCAGGACAGAGACCGTTCTTAACGAGGTGGCCCTGGCAGGCAAGAGCAAACCTGCCTTGAGATGCAGCTTTCCATAGTCTTCTAGAAAATGACTCCAGGACATCCAAGTGCCCAGACTTGACACTGGTCCAGGGTCAGCCGACTCAGCACTACTGGCATTTGGAGCTGGAGAATTCTTCGTGGTGGAGGCTGTCCCAGACATCGTAGGCAGGTGGCCTCTGCCCACCAGAAGCAGTAGCCGTCCCTCCCCACCCCACCCCCACCAAATGTGACATCGGATATTGCCAGATGTCCCCTGAGGGCAAAAGAATATCTCCTGGCTGCTCCAGGCCCTTCAATCATGGTCCTTCTGGAGTCAGCAGAGCAGTACTCAGCCGATGGCTTTGTTTCCATTATCTGAGGCTCAAAGGATTTGGGGCGGGGGGATGATGATAAAGTGGTTTCACAAATTCCCTCCCAAGACAGAAAGGATGACAGTTCCATTTTGATAAGATGCTGTGCCCTTGGCATCACTCTGATTACTACCCACCGAGGCCCGGTGCCGTGCACCCTGCCTCTGCCCTGTCTTCCTTGTGTTTGTGCTGTCTTGTGATCGTAGGACCCACTCCAGGCTCAGCAGTGGTTTCCTGGAAGGCAGAGAGAGAGAGAGAGAGAGAGAGAATGCAGTTGGCCGTCTCCTCCTTGCTGTACCAGTGCGTTTCCATTCGGGGTTGAGGAGCTGGGGAGGTGGGCAGAGTGGGTGTCACATGTCACCACACATACACACACACACTGTCAGAAACTCGGACGTCCCCCTACCTCTGAGCTCTTGATGCTGCTAATGTCCGCCCAGTGTCCCGTGCGCTCCGGCACCTTCCTCCAAGGACTGAAGCCCGCCCCGTGCTCCTCGCGAGGTTGTCCAAGCTGTGTTCACTGCATGCTCTCCTTCTGCATTGTCCTCATCTTCTAACTTGATGGAATTCAACAAAAGTCTACTTATGCCTGTTTGCATTATGGATAAAATATTAAAAAGTGGAGTTGACTTCCTGGGCTGTGGTCTCTCGTTTGATTTGCTTGGAATTTCTCCCACCTCTGCCCGCTATGGCCAGCCAGGTGCCCCCAGGAAGCCCACCCTGAGACAGGGAGCAGAGATTGATTGGGTAGTGGTCTTGGGAAAGGGAGAGGGGGGAGGGGGAACAGTCCACCTGATGGGAGGGAAAGCCTGAGCCGCCATATTGTCGCAACAGAAATTTCAGCCAACCCCAAGGGGAATTCTGAAGGTGACCTTCCGGAGCTGTCCATGATTTGGGGCCAGAAGACCAGGTTTCATACCCCTCCATCAGTCAGTCCTAGACCAGCCCGTTCTCTGCAGTAGAAGCCACCCCCAAAGGGCCGATTGCTGAGGGTGCTCCCACCAGCTGGGGAACAGTTCCTGAGTCCTGGAGCAGATCCAGGTGGAGCATCTCCGCTTCCTCTCCACCCTGCCCGCAACACCTTTGCTCCCATCGTGGCTGCACCCATTGAGTGGGCCCCAAAGAAACTGTACCACCTTCACCCCCAGCCCTGCTTCCCTGTATACACAACCCTGAGGACCCTAAAACCTAATTCCTAGCTGGCTTCAGACCCAGTTCCAGAAGGAAGGGGCCACGGGGCGCCTGGGTGGCTCAGTCGGTTAAGCGTCTGCCTTCAGCTCGGGTCATGATCCCAGGGTCCTGGGATCGAGCCCCGCATCGCGCTCCCTGCTCAGCAGGAAGCCCGTTTCTCCCTCTCCCACTCCCCCTGCTTGTGTTCCCTCTCTCACTGTCTCTCTCTGTCAAATAAATAAATAAAATCTTTAAAAAACAAAAACAAAAACAAATGGAAGGGGCCTCAAAAGCACTAAAAGGACAGATGAAGAGGAGCTGACCCCAAATGCCCTGACAGGGTGGTGAGTACAAAAGGATAAACTAGAGGGTGGGAGCCCCCAAGGCTTTGTCATGCCCTTCTGGACATGGCCATTTGGATGCTGTGACCATTTTGACATTCACGCCTATTTCCTGGCCAAAAAGCACAAACCGCCAGATAGCCCTTTAAATTACAAAATAATTTACCCAACTTCAGACATTCCCCACATACCATTCCTGCCTCCTCCACCCCATCCCTGAGCCTCAGGCCCAAGTTCAAATTTGAGATGCGGGTCAGAGATGGGGTAGGACCAGAGAACCCCGTCAGTATCCAGCTCTACCCTGCCCCACAGAAATTAAAATAACAGCTAAGAGTGATTAAATGCCAGTCTTCATGGGAATACTTGGACATGTATAATTACTCTCTCTGATTTAAAACTTGGGAAACTGAGGCACAAGGAGATCAGGCAGTCTATGCAAGGTGAACATAACTAGTACATGTTAGAGGTAGAATTCGAACTCGGACTGGTCAGCTCGAGAATCTGCATTCTTCATCACTTCCCAGTGCTACTGCTAAGAGCCCCAGGCTGTTGAAGTTCAAGTCCTGGCTCTGCCACTTCGTAGCTGTGCAACATCGGATGAATTACTCAACCTCTCTGTATCTTTCTTTCTTCACTGTCAGGTCGGCTGTGATTGTTTCAACCTCGTTGCATTGCAATAGGATTAAATGAATTAATGTATTCGACACACATAGAACAGGATAGGATAAGATAGAATAGAATAGAATAATCCTATGTATGAGTAAATAAACTAACATCCAGCTTTGAATGTTCTCAGCTTTTTTCTCCTACTGAAGCTTAAACGGCTCCCTCTTGATGTAATTTGCCATTTGCTGTTCAGCCCTGGGATCCTTAAGCCCCCTCAGACCACCTGTCATCACAGAAGACACTAATTTAAAAGCCAATTCCTGGGCTTCTCCCTCTACCTGCCCATTAGCGCTCGCTGGGGATAAGGTTTGACTTCGGAATTTTTAACCAGCACCGCCCCCACCCTCACCCACCCCCACCTGCACTGGAGTTTTGACAGGCCCAGCCTCCAGAGGTGGCTGGCAACAATTTAACATTTATATGCATCCTGACTGGGCTGGCTGCGTTGCCTGGCAACCAGGTGGAGGGGGAAATCCCAGTTTACACCAAAACAGAACCTTCCCAACCACAAATCCAAAGGAGAAGGGGGGGGGGGAAACAAGTGGGGGAAGGGGAAGAATGGATTCTCTAGCGACTGCAAGTCAATATAGAATATGGGCCTCACAGTCAGTTAAATAGTAAAAATGCACTTTTTTCCCCCTTCATTGTACCCTTGGCAAAATCGCAGAGAGAACAAAACCAGTGGGAAAATTTACAGTTGGTGGATCAATACAGAGCTTGGAACCCACATCACTAAAAGGAAATCACTTTAGCAATGGCCTCTGGAGGAAAATAAGATTAAGTTAATCAAATAGCAGACAATTAGGCCTGAGTAATTAGTAAAGTGATTTAAAAAAAAACAACAAATCTTTTTGTACTGCTTGGCTTGGGGACGGGGGGGGCGGGGAAAGGAGGGGACTGGTGTCCTGGTCTCTCTGCCTCTCAGTTTTTTCCTCCTCTTGAACTCGGAGCTGATATTAGAAGCCTCGCTCTCCTAGCTTTTCCTTATGGTCTCCAAAAATTTGAGATCTTCAAGAGTTATGAGCCTTTCTCTCCTCTGCTCCCATTTCTGGTCTCACAGGGAAGCGGTGGGGAAAAGACACGAAGCACAGGAAAGCCTCTGAGTCCCACCATAAATTCAAGGTGTAGTATCTGTGGCCTCGATTAAACAGTATGCAGTAATTGAATCAGTTTGGGTTTGAAGGCTTTGAAAGGAGTCGCTAATGGAAATGCAGTTATTAGCAGAAAAGCTGCAGGCCAATCTGTGGGGAGAGAGACACCTGTTCCTTTTTCCTCCAAGCTGGTGGCTTCGCCTTCCTTGAAAAACACACACTGCCCCCAGACTGCCCTCTTGAAACATCTCTTTTAACCGTCATGCATTTTCTACAAGGCATTCGGTGCCACCAGGGAGCAGGGGAGGAGGGCTAACCCCTCCAGCCAGCATTCAGCGCATGCTCTGGCCAGAGGCAGGCAGCCTTCTCAATCTCCGTGTCCTCCACCGATCCACGCAAAGCTTTGTCTGTGGGTCCCCCCACCCCGATGGTTCTAAAGGCAGCTTTTACTTTCCTCCTGCCTAGCCTTTATTTCTGCAACTCCCCTTACCTGGAAAGCCCAACCTGCTCTTCCACCAATGCCAATCCCACTTCTCTTGCTGAGGGTTGGATGCAAAATCGTCTTTTCAGCTGTCTGTACCAATCACTTGGCATATTGGGGGTATTGCTTCGCAATAGTATGCGCATGTTTTATCTGCCTCTATATATTTGTTACCTCTTGCCACTGAACTCTGAGTACCAACCAACGACATCATCTCCCTGGCACACTGCATTACTATAGCAGAGGTTGGGGTAATGTGGCTGTGCGCAACAGTTCTGCTGATTAGCTTTGTAAAACCCATCAGAGACTTCTGATACCCAGAGCAGGGAGATCATAAGTTTGCTTTGTTTTAAGCCAGAACGTTGTGGTAATTTGTTACAGCAGCAATGGAAAACTGATACAAAATGAGCATTTAATATGCGTTAGTTTCTGATTCCCCCCTGCTCTAGGGGAGAATAGGTTTCCTTGCCTCTTCCAGCTTGTAGAAGCTGCCCGCATTCTTTGGCTTATGACCAGCATCACTCCCCTCTGCCTTCATTGTCAACCTCCTCTCTCTGCCTCTGACCCTCCTGTCCCCCTCTTCTAAGGACCTCTGTGATTACATTGGGCTCACCCAGGTTGTCTAGGAAAATTTCCCCATCTCAAGATTCCTAACCTAATTAAAACTGCAAAGTCCCTTTTGCCATGTAAGGTAATTGTGGTACTGTGATTTAGAATAAAAAATATATATTTGGTCTTCACCCCCGTTTCTGGCACAAAGTTCCTAAAATCCTTGGAATTTCCTAAGTGATAAGAGGGATAAATTCTCGTTGTTCCTTTCACCACACCTGAGTTTATGTGAATGAATTGACTTATGAAAAGCACCTGAGGATGGGGACTGGTTGCCAGGGGAACCAACCACATGATCAAAGGGTTGGAACTTTCCCTCCCTTTCCTTCCCACCCTTCCTGACCTGCAGGGAGGTGGAATCAATCACCAGTGGCCCATAAGTCAATCAATCATGCCTTTGTAATGGGAGCCTCCAAAAAAACCCAAAAGGACGGGATTCGGAAGTATCCAGGTTGGTGAACACGTGGAGATTTGGGGAGAGTAGTATGCTCAAAAAGCATTGGAAGCTCTGAGACCTCTTCCCCAAAGCTTGCCTTAGGCATCTCATCCATCTGGCTGGTCCTGAGTTACATCCTTTTGTAATAAGCCGGTGATCAAGGAAGTAAAATGTTTCTGAGTTCTGTGAGTCATTCTAGCAAATTAATCAAACTGGTGAAGAGGTCGGGGGAACTTCTGATTTATAGTCAATCCGAACCACAGGTAACAACCTCCGCTTCTAAGTATCGGCTAAAGTGGGAGAGAGGGGGACAGTCTTATCAGTCTGAGCCCTGAACCCGTGGGGTCTCCAAGTAGACAATGTCAGAATTGGGTTGAATTGTAGGACACCCTACTAGTGTTGGAGGATTGCTTGGTGGTGTTGGAAGAAAACACACACCTCATAGTACAATCAGAGGCTCCAGGGATGTGAGAATATGAACGTGTTTGGGGGCCATTACTCAGCCTGCCTTAGTCTGCACTCTGGCCCTAAAGATTCACGCCCACCCACCACCCACCCCCGCCCCGTGCAATTTACAACCAGCTCAACTGACTTGCATTTACGGGATTAATCCCTTATTCACTAGAAATATAATGAGGACCTACTACGTGTTGGGCCCTTTTGTAGACATTGGACGTCAACCAAGAGGTCTCACATTCTGTTGGAAGGAGAGAGACGGTAATTTTTTTGAAGGAGTATGTCATAATGATAAATGGTGATAAGTAATTTTGGAGAAAAACAGCAGAGTGACGGAGAGTTTACAGAAGGTGGTTGGGGAAGGTCTCATCAGCCCCGTGACTAAGGCGGCCTAAGGGAGCAAGCCAAGCATGCTTGGGGGGGGGGTAGGGGGTGCTCTTTGGTCTGAAGAAGTGTCTGTAGGATAGGGTGACACCCTCTCACATACCTTAGCCGTACATTCAGTAAATATCTGAGCAAAATCGGACTGAGGCCCTGCTGTCATGAAGGTCATCATTTTATAAGAAGAGATGTGTTTCCCGTGGAGCTAATGAAGCTTAACTCCAGGGCCCCCTCACTTGGAAAGACCCTTTCAAGGCCCCTTCTTTTCTCATTCTACCCAAATGTGCCCCTGTTCATTTTTGAGTTGATCTTGATGCCTTCCTTTTCTAAAATAGGGCCTCCAAACAGTATAAACTTCAGGCCCCACGGAAGCTGGATCTGCCCATGCTGGTGAGTGAACCCAATAGTTCACGCAATAGTTCACACAATAGTACAGTGTGTGTACTATGACAATTTGGGAGTGTGTAATGAATGGAACGGGACCCCTTGAGGGCACAGTCCCCCCAGTATGTGTTTCTGCGGACACAGTGCTTGAGTTGGACATCTAAACTTGAGTTAGGAACTGGGAAGCCGGCCCTCCAGGAAAAAAAAAAAGAACGGAATTAACAAAGGCCCTCAGGAATTCTTAATTGCAGGAAACAAACTGAGTGTTGCTGGAGTGGGGGGGGGGGGGGGGAGGGGGTGACTGGGTGATAGACACTGGGGAGGGTATGTGCTCTGGTAAGCGCTGTGAATTGTGCAAGACTGTTGAATCTCAGATCTGTACCTCTGAAACAAATAATGCAATATATGTTAAGAAAAAAAAAGAAGAAGAAGAAGGTAGCGGGAGGGGAAGAATGAAGCGGGGGAAATCGGAGGGGTAGACGAACCATGAGAGACGATGGGCTCTGAAAAACAAACTGAGGGTTCTAGAGGGGAGGGGGGTGGGAGGAGGGGTTAGCCTGGTGGTGGGTATTAAAGAGGGCACGTTCTGCATGGAGCACTGGGTATTATGCACAAGCAATGAATCATGGAACACTTCATCTAAAACTAATGATGTAATGTATGGGGATTAACATAAGAATAAAAATAAAAAAAAACAAAGGCCCTCAGGTGGAACAGAGTCTGGGGAGATGGATCAGAAGAGAAAGAGTTTGTATACTTATTTTGAAGCCATTGAAGATGTTGAGGGCTGTGGGAATGGTCTCTTTAGTTAGGTCGTAGAGATCTCTTGGGAGAGGAATATTGAAACCCTCTAGCCAAAGATAACCAGACCTACACCATATGCAATAATCCACAAAGATGGGTTTATTCGCTTGCTGGGGCAGGGAGGGGGCACCCGGGGGGATCTGGGGGGCCAGGTAGGAGGGGCCAGAGGGGATTAGGCTGGGATTTGGACTTGTGTTAGGTAATTTTAAGGAGGAGGTAGGGCTGTGGGGATTGGCTCTCTGTTCAATACAGTCGGCAGTTTGGGAAGAGGGTACTACAGGGTAAATTGTTCAGAAATTTCCCTGATGCCCAAGCAGAAAGAGACTCATTCCCTTTTTCCCTTCTGAGAGCATTTCCTTGAGAAACTGTGTGCGTGTAAATCTTTCCTCTGTCTCTTTGATATGTATGTAAATCTTTTGCTGTTTTTTTAATATGGTAGACTGTATGTAACAGAAAATTTACCGTTTAGCTATTTTTAAGTATACAATCCGATGGTATAAAGGACAATGGTGGGGGCACCTGGGTGGCTCAGTCAGTTGAGCCTCCGACTCTTGGTTTCAGCTCAGGTCATGACCTCGGAGTCAGGAGCTTGAGCCCCGCATTGGGCTCCATGCTCAGAGAGGAGTCTGCTCCAGATTCTCTGCCCCTCCCCCCGCCCCCCGCATACTTTCTCTCTCTCTCTCTCTCTCTCTCTCAAATAAATAAATAAATAAATCTAAAAAAAAAATATAAAGGACAATGGTT
Source organism: Neomonachus schauinslandi (assembly GCF_002201575.2). Taxonomy (NCBI): domain Eukaryota; kingdom Metazoa; phylum Chordata; class Mammalia; order Carnivora; family Phocidae; genus Neomonachus; species Neomonachus schauinslandi. The sequence continues at coordinate 78,991,054 of NC_058416.1, forward strand.
TATAACTGTCGCCAGCATCTATTTCCAGAACATCCAGAACATTTTCTTTTTCTTTTTCTTTTTTTTCAAGATTTTATTTATTTACTTATAAATAAACAAGCAGGGAGAGTGGGAGAGGGAGAACAGGCTTCCCACAGAGCAGGGAGCCCGATGCGCGGCTCGATCCCAGGACCCCGGGATCATGACCTGAGCCAAAGGCAGACGCTTAACGACTGAGCCACCCAGGCGCCCCCAGAACATTTTCTATCACCCGGAACAGAAACTCTATTACCATTAAGCAGTAACTCCCCATTGCCTCCTCCCTCCCAGGCCCTCCCATTAATCTACTTTCTAACTCTATGAATTTGCCTATTCTCGATGTTTCACGTAAGTGGGATCATACAATATTTGTCCCTTGTGGCTGGCTTCTTTCACTTAGCATCATGTTTTCTTTTTTTTTTTTTTTAAGATTTTATTTATTTATTTATTTGAGAGAGAGTGAGAGAGAAAGAGAGCGTGAGCAGGGGGAGGGGCAGAGGGAGAAGCAGAGTCCCTGCTGAGCAGAGAACCTGATGCGGGGCTCCATCCCAGGACCCTGGGATCATGCCTGAGCTGAAGGCAGGTGCTTAACTGACTGAGCCACCCAGGCGTCCCCGCAGATCTTTTTTAAGGGCTCATCAAGCCTCTCGCCAATAGCACATCCCAGGAATGTTTTTTCCTTAGGGGCCCGAGGAGCCTCTTTGAAATGCAAATATCAAGGAAGATAGTGTCCCTAACTCCCTGGGACCGTGGGGGTTTAGCCTAAGCAACTTGTTCCAAGCTGTAACCACCTGCTTATCGTAAAGACGAGAAGTTTTATTATTTCCTTGAGACAAAGGCAATTATCCAGCACTATGTGTACCCTGATTACCAAGTGAGTTTAGGATGAACTAGGAAAGATGTGTCGGGTGTTTCTACCGGAGGACAAGTTAGCCTTAATCTTGAGAGCATGTTTGGGAGGCAGTACTTGGCTATATATGAAAAGCGTGGGATTTCTCTCCGTTTTGTAATCTCATTAGCAGATGACCCACGCTGTGCCTCAGGTCTAGTTTGCTTATTCACTATTAAAACCACTCTTTTCTAGAATTGTGGAGAGGCTTTTCTGGATTGGCAGGAGATTTTAATTTTTTTCTCCTGACGGTATCTTGGTCATCTTTGATCAGAAATGGGAGAAAGGAGGGGCACGTGGGTGGCTCAGTTGGTTAAGCAACCTGCTCTTGATCTCAGCTCAGGTCTTGATCTCAGGGTGGTGGGATTGAGCCCTGTATCGGGCTCTGTGCTGGCTGGGGATAATACTTAAAAAAAGGGGTGGGGGTGAGAAGGAGGGTCTGGGTGGCATTGATAAGAAAACAATAGTTGTTCATGAGAACAGCTTGCCAATCCCCTGTGCAGCTGTGGGGTCTGCCTTCTACCTAATGGGCTGAAAACTGGTTACCAAAGTCTGAGTGTCATTGGGGCTGATTTTCACATTCTCTGGGCCAGGGTGAAAGCCAGGGGAATATTTAGGGGCCATGCTGGGACATGGACTGGGACCATGGCTAAGGAAACAGAGAGAGAGACAGATTGATAACTATTAAGAGTGACCTTTTAGAGAAGAAAATTGTTTCCTTATCCCCCCCCCCCAAAAAAAAGAGTTTTCTCAAAGAAACTGAAGCAGAGAGAACATAACCTCTGTTTGGGCATTCGAGTATGGAGAGTGCTTCCCAGCACACTTAAGATCCCAACCCTCTTTCCAGGCCCTGTAGGATCTGACAGAGTTAAGTACGTGCTGTGTTTGAGAGCATGGAATCCGGAGCCACCACCTCATTCCAATTCAGAGCTGCCCAGCTGAGACCTTCCCCACTTCCTGGTCCACAAAATCAAGAGCACAAAAACAAGGTTGTTTTACACCCACTAAGTATTGGGTTTGTCATGCGGCAATAGTAACTGACATATATGCATTGTTTCATTTAATAGGAAGATCTGTTGTTATTCCCATTTTATAGAGGAGGAAACCAAGGCACAGAGGAATTAACCTCTATTGGTCATTCAGATGGAGATGGTGAGGGAGAAAGAGGTACCAAGGATGGCCACAACTTCTAGTTTTGCAGAAATGGATGGATGGGTGGCCTTTCCTAAGGCAGGAACCACTGGGGGAGGGCAAGGTGAAGTTGCTGGAGGATGTGTGTTTTCTCCTGGACACGTTGAGTTTTAGGGACCCAAAGGGAACGTCGGGTGAGCAGTTAGCTAAGCGAGTCTAGATCTCAGAGGAGTGAACTGGGCTGCAGAGAGAGTTGTGGGCATCAACCCAGAGATCAAGAAGAGTCCCATGCTCTCCTGACTAAGCCCACCAGGTGCTCCTAAAATTAAACATTTTAAGATGAACTATTCAGTGGCATTTAGTACATTCACAATGTTGTGCAACTACCACCTCCATCTAGTTCCAAAATATTGCCATCTCTCCAAAATAAAACCTGTACCCATGAAGCAGTATTTCCCCATCCCCCCACGACACACTTTTATCCAGCACCTTCCCTGTGTCCGGCTCTGTTCTATGCACTTTATCTCCATGTACTCACTGAATTCTCATGACAATCCCAGGAGGCCAGCGTTCTTATTATTATCCCCATTTTACAGATGAGAAACTGTCCCTCAGAAAGTCTGACCTGCTCTAGCTAAACAGCTGGTTGGATAATGCAAATAAAAGACAATTATTGAGGATCTGCTATGTATGGGGCCTGAGCCAAATCACGGGGCACCCACCCGTGAATCAAATACAGTCCTGATGCTGAAGTTGCTTCTGATCCAGCAGGAAAGACGAAGGTTGGACAGTTATAAATTAATTCAGTAAGTAATGACAAGACTCAAAAATGCTGGGAAGGAATCCTATGTGGGACAGTGGGGCTGAGGTGAGGGAAGAGAGGTCATCTGGAGAGGTTAAACTAAGGCCTGGAGGAAGAGGAGGAGTAGCTAGAAGGAGGACATTCTAACACAAAATATATTCCAGGCAGTGGGACCAGCATACCTGTGAAGGCTAGAAGTGGAAGGAAAGAGACCAGGCTGGCTGGGGTGTGACTAGTGAAGGAAAGAATGGCTTCAGATAGATAAGGAGAGGTAAACAGGGGACTATCCCTTTGCAACAATGTTGGGGATTTCTGATTCATTTCTAAGGGCAATAGGGAGCCATGGATGGCTTAACACCATCCATTGAGAGTTAACTTTACAACTTCAATACTTTCAGGGCATTCTGATTTCCAAATTGGGGTGGGGGCCTTATTGAGCCTCCATGTACTGACAGTAGACCCATCGTTCTATACCTATGTGTCCCCCCAACTGGACTTTGAGCTCTTGTGAGGCAAGGACACCATATTACTCACATCTGTATCCCCAGGGCACACAGCACAGGGCCCCGGGTTAAAAATAATATTTATTTGATATTTATTAATAATAATAATATTATTATTATTAGTGGTGTAGGCACTGAATTACCCGGATGGTAATTCCTGCTTTAAGGGTTCAAAGCCAGGCTCTACCACTTTTTGTGTCTGTGACTTTGAACCAGTGACTCCCACCTTTATGAGCCTTGCTTTCCGTATTCCTAGAATGGGTATAATTACAGCACCCATCATAGAGGGCTCTAATAGAGGAGAAAGAAATGTAAAATGATTGGCACAGCCCCAACTCAAGAATATTTAGAGCGCAGTCAAGCAGAAGTCAAGCGGCTCTTTAGTACACGGGATTGTGAGCAAGTCCGTTTAGCTCCCTGATCCTCAGTTTCCCCATCTGTAACTCGGGGAGATAAGAGGTGATAGGGTTATTGGGAAGGACCGCTGAGCTCATGCACAGGAAGCGCTCCGGACACACAAGAAAGTTGGATGCTGCTAATACCGCGGGTTCGCAGCTCTCGGACCCACTGCACTGTTGGCAAGAACCGGCTTCCGTCAGCCGGCCTCAGCCCGGGCCGAGGGGGTGTGGCCAAGAGCGCGGGCGGGGCGATCCGTGCGCCCGCCCCTCAAGGCGAGTGGGCGGGTCGAAGCGGGGCGCCCTGGCGCGCGCGCGCGGCGGGCCCAGGTACGCGGACAAGATGGCGGCGGCAGCGGTCGACAGCGCGATGGAGGTGGTGCCGGCGCTGGCGGAGGAGGCCGCGCCCGAGGCGGCGGGCCTCAGCTGCCTCGTCAACCTGCCCGGCGAGGTGCTGGAGTACATCCTCTGCAGCGGCTCGCTGACGGCCGCCGACATCGGCCGCGTCTCCAGCACCTGCCGGCGGCTGCGCGAGCTGTGCCAGAGTAGCGGGAAGGTGTGGAAGGAGCAGTTCCGGGTGAGGTGAGCCCGCCGCCCCGCCGCCCGCGCCCCCGCCCCGCGCCCCCCGGGCCCGGGCCTGGCCGGCCCACGCCGCCGCCTCCTTGCCCGCGCGCGGACCCTCTCCCCGGAGGCCACCGCCGGACCCCTGCCCGCGGACCGACAGACAAAGGCCTCCAGGCCGCCGGCTCCCCGGGCCCCTGGGGTCCACGCCGCGCGGACCCGCCGCTGCCCAAATTGCGCATCGGGAAGCGCCCGGCAGCCGGGGGCCCCCCATAGAGGGTGACGACGGTAGGATCGCTGCTGATCCATCCTGCGCGCTTCTTTGTGCCCGACTCCGAGCTAAAATGTTTACATGGATCCGGCGATGCAGTGATCCTAACAGCCCTCGGAGGAAGCGGACGCAGCATTGCCCGGTTGCGGGCGGAGAGCACAGATTTCGGTGTGGGACCCCGGATGAATCTGGCCGTGGCACACTTGCCGTATGACCTTGGGGGGTAGCGACTTCCCTTTCTTTTGAGCCTCATTCATCGAGTTTACACGGTGATAATCAGACCTACCTTTTGCTGTGGTTATTAAATGAGATGATGTGTAAGGAGCATTTATTTACACAGGGCCCGGCCCTTGGGAGGCGCGCGATCAATGTTAACAGCCCTTGTCGTCACTATTATTGTTGTTGCAACTGTCCCCATTTTATAGATGGGGAGTGGAGACGGAGCATTCCTACTGCTACGCCAAGGTCACGCCGCGAGCTGCGTGCCGGGTGGAGATTTGAACTAGGGTCACCGCCAGGGCCCCTGGTGCCACTAACTGCTTTCCGTATTTCTCAAGGCTGCCTTTGATTCGTGTGTCTGCCTTTGAGTCTCCGTTAAGCTGAGAGGGTGTTTCTCTCCTTGTAGGTGGCCTTCCCTTATGAAACACTACAGCCCCACCGACTACGTCAATTGGTTGGAGGAGTATAAAGTTCGGCAAAAAGCTGGGTTAGAAGCCCGGAAGATTGTAGCCTCATTCTCAAAGAGGTTCTTTTCAGAGCACGTAAGGATCCGTTGATGTAGCTCCCCGCTTTTGCCTGCTAGTGGTGTGTGTCTGGGTCTGTAGGCATTAGCTCATCCAGCTTTCTGATACTCCTTTTTCAGTTCTCTCACAATCCCTGACTCACTTAGATGGCCGCAAGAGTCATTGTGTCCTTTTCCTCCCATCCAACAACACGAAGCCATTTGTCCCTGCCAGCTTTACTTTTCTAAAGCCAGAGAGAGGATGGGGGTGGAGAGGGAGGGAGGGACCCGCAGCACAATGTAGAGGGAATCCAGATCAGCATTATTTTTCCTGGAGGAGGCTAAACATATTTTTCACAGCCCCCGCTTGAGGTAGGGCATCATCAGTGATCGAACACTACAGATTTCGTTTGCCCAGTTGTTTTCCCAGAAGGGTTGACAAAATTAATACGGTTTTTCTTCTCTGGCTTTGCAAGTTCTAACTAACCACTAGTGAATAGTATTGTTTCTTAAGGTAACAGAGGATTGGAAGCTATCTGTAAATCAGAAGTATTACTACCTCAGTTAAATTATCTTGCATTCATTATCCCTGAAAAGTTTTTTTTTTTTTTAATGTTGCTGAAATGCATGGGTTTTTGTAGTTGTTTTGTTTTCCCACAAAGCGTCTCAGAAGTTTCTATATTAGGTCATGATTCTTAACTTTTTGTAATTCCGGGAAGTAGTTCACACTGATATTTTAAATTTTTCTTTTTTTTTTTTAAGATACTATTTATTTATTTGACAGAGAGATAGAGCCAGAGAGCACAAGCGAGTGAATGGCAGAGGGAGAGGGAGAAGCAGGCTCCCTACTGAGCAGGGAGCCCGATGTGATGCGGGGCTCAATTCCAGGACCCTGGAATCATGACCTGAGCCGAAGGCAGATGCTTAACCAACTGAGCCACCTAGGCACCCCTTAAATTTACTTCTGATTGAGGGCCTAGAAATAGAGCCAGTCTGATTGGGTTTGGGGTTTTTTGTTTGTTTTAAGTAAACTGTATGCCCAGTGTGGAGCTTGAACTTAGGACCCTGTGAGATCAAGAGTCGCATGCTCTGCTGAGTGAGCCAGCCAGGTGCCTCTGATTTATTTTACTATCCTGGTTTACTGAAGATTAATTCCTCTTTTCTTAATTTTACTATCCTGGTTTACTGAAGATTAATTCCACTTTCTTCCTTTCTTTTTTAAGATTTTTTTTTTTTAGATTTTATTTATTATTTGACAGAGACAGCGAGAGAGGGAACACAAACAAGGAGTGAGAGAGGGAGAAGCAGGCTTCCTTGGAGCAGGGTGCCTGATGAGGGGCTTGATCCCCGGACCCCAGGATCATAACCTGAGCCGAAGGCAGACGCTTAACGACTGAGCCACCCAGGCGCCCCAAGATTTTATTTTTAAGTAATTTCTACACTAAATGTGGGGCTTGAACTTACAACCATAAGATCAAGAGTGTATGCTCTCCTGACTGGGCTAGTGAGGAGGCACCCTGATTAATTCCTGTTTTCTAATTTTAATTAATATTACTAAATGGAGTTCATACATGTGAATTGTTTTCAAGACTTTTCAAGTTTTGAAAGGGAAAATTTGAACTTTGGACAAATTTGAACTTACTCCCCTGTGGGGAATAAAACTAGATATACCCCATGTAATTCATTTCTTCCAGTCGTCTGTCTTTCTCTTTCTTTCTTTCTCTCTCTCTTTCTTTTTTTCTTTCAGATTTTATTTATTTATTTGAGAGAGATAGAGAGAGCAGGAGCCAGAGTGAGAGCAAGCAGGCGGTTGGCGGGAGCAGGGATGACACAAGCTAATTCCGGACTAAGCGCAGAGCCGGACGTGGGTCTTGATCTCAGGACCCTGAGATCATGACCTGAGCCGAAATCAAGAGTGGGACGCTTAACTGACTGAGGAGCCCCTAGTGTAATTCATTTCTATAAATAAATTTTTGTTGATACTAAGATGGACAGAATTTATGTTCTATTCTGGATAAGCCATGCCCTGGCCAAAAGCATTCATATCAAATTTTAAAACTGGTACAAATGTGATTGCACACACATATATTTGGGTGCTAGATGTATTTGATGCACTTGGTCATGGGCTACTAATTTGCATCCTGTTTCTAGTCTAGCTGGTTTTGTGTGCATTTTTAACAGCCTGTGTGTTTGTCTAATAATGATGAATTACTGTATTTTTTCCTTAGCTCCCTCTTTCCCTGTACCACTGCCTAATTAGAAGTATGTCAAGGACTTTGAATATAGCAGGAATAGACTTAAGATTGATCTGTGGGCGGATGATTACTTTGGCTCAGGACCCTTATATTCGTGTGTTCTCTGCATGCACACAGGTTGACATGAAATTTCCTGACTACTTTCAAAACAAAATGGGAGAAGTAATAGAATTTTAAAGCTTATTGGTACCACCACCTCAATTTACAGAGGAGAAAATAGGCCCAGTGGGTTAAGTGAGTTGCCCAAAGTACTAGGCTTCTCTCTGGTCCTCTGCTCCTACTTGAGTACAGCATAAATTGCATGAAATCACTGTTGTAAATTACGATATTTTGTATTTCTAATCCTTGTTTGAGAGCTATTTTTCTTCACATTAGAACTCTGAGTAATTTCAGAAATTCCAGACTATGAAAATATAATTAATTTACAACTGGGGCTGTAAGATCTGAACAAATTATTGTTACTACACATGTTACTTTCCACCCATGGTGGGTGGTGCAGGAGAGTGTAGGACAGCTGTTACCACTTCCATGCACATGAGCATCATTGTTTGCAACTCAGATTTGTGTGTGAGAGTGACAGATTATTGCCTGTTATTGAGGCCTGTTTGTATATGTCTTCTTCATAGGTCCCTTGTAACGGTTTTAGTGACATTGAGAATCTTGAGGGACCAGAGATATTTTTTGAGGATGAATTGGTGTGTATCCTAAATATGGAAGGAAGGTAAGTCATACGTTTTAGCAGGGATTGTTTTTTGTTCATTCTAATAATGCCCAGAATTAACTGCTATAATTTGTATGGGGCTCAGCCCTGGGATATGTTTTCCAAATATTTCATGTCTTGCCATCGTTATATTTTTGAAAAATTCTGTGTAAGTAATGTAAGTACCCTGAGACAATTGATATTTAAAGAAACCTTGCAAAAATCCTTTTGGAAGGAAAAGAGAATTAGTATTTATTCCTGGTATGGGTCAAACACTGTGCTCGGCACTCGTATCTGTTACGTAATTTAGTAATATAAACTACCCTTCCTTTATGACCTTTCCACCTACCATCACCAAATTTGTCTGTTATGGATTGAATTTTTTTCTTAATTTCTTAGGCATGTTTTAATTTAATGGACGATTTTCTTATGATTTCTGAATTTTGTTAAGAAATGATCTTACTTTGGCCTTGAACATTATTGGTATCTGATTGAACCTTTCCTTTATCTCTCCTGATCAAGAAGAATCCATCGTCTCTTGTTTGTTTAAAAATTTTTATGCCTCATATGTTCTGCTGTGAAGGTTAATTTCCAGTTTACCTAAAAGATGATTTGGCTTCCAGTTTAACATACCTATGAAAAAGATTTTCTGCCCTGAAAGTTCTGGAAACTATTAGTAATAGAAGATAAGAAGGCTAGCTTAGCATCTTCCTTAGAGCTTATTGTGCGATAGTTCACAAACAAGGCATAGGATATTTTTCTTGTTTTTAAAGAGGTTTAGGAGAGAGAACTATCTATCAGGAACAACTGTAGGGGAGAGGTAAGATGTGCCACTGTTCTAGGCCTTGGATGAGTTCAGATGCAGAGGTCATTTTTCTGTTTCTATTTTGGTTTATCTATAAATGAATTGAAGTATGATCTAATAGTATTGTGCAGCCTTAAAAATAAAAGCTGACCTGTCTTTTTTACATATGTGTGAGTATACTTTCAAATACTAAACATAATGTCATATATACTAAGTTTATTGGTTGTTTTAGTTTTGATTTGATGTTGAGTGCAGACTTTATTTTTTCTTGCTTATGCTCTCCCCACTCCCTCCATTTGCATTGGCTTTCCCTGCCCCACCCCTGTAATTAATGAAGACAGCTTAGCCTATGTTCTAACGTGCTGATACACATCGATATATATGGGGATGAAGGGAGATCATTTATTTCACAGAATTGTGATCATAAAATAGGTGCTTTTCTGTATCTTTTTTTTTTCCATTTAGCATTACCTTGTGGAAATCTAATCAACTGATAAAAAGTCAAATTCATTTTATTAATGGCTGTATACTGTTTTACAGTACATACTGTAATTTATTTAACTATCCCACTGTTGATGAGCAACCACTTTCTTCTCCATCTTATGTTATTGTGGAGGGTGATGTTTTTTGTGGTCTCATTTCTAAGTAATAGGTTCCTGGGAATGAGCGTCTGAGGTCAGACTATAGAATGTTATCGAAAAACATAAAAGATAGCATGTCCTTGACTGGGGAGACTTACTATTACAAAAATGTCATTCTTCTAAAATTAACACATAACCCTAGTGCCATTCCAGTTAGGATCCAAAAAAAGTTTTGGGACAGGAGTTTTTTTGCTTTAATTGGATAATATTGTCATAAAATATGTCAAGAAGAATAAATTCACTAGATGAGCCAGAAAAAAAACAATTTTTAAATGATCACATTGTAAAACTTGCATCACTAGGTAATAGGACAGAGATGAAGCTAGCTGTAACTGAAACAGTGTTTAAATAGGAGTTGAGAGCTACATCAGTGACAAAGAATAATTCAGAAACGTGTCCCAGCATAAAAGATAATTTAATATATTTAAAGTCAGAGGGAAAAAGGTGGCCTATTTAATGGTTGTTATTGGAAATAGCTGAATGTTCATCTGGAAGAAAGTAAAACTGACATGATGTACAAAAATTAAGTTCCAAAAGATTAAATAACCTAAATTTTAAAATTATCACAATGAAAATCCATTAATAAAATAGCAGACTTTGTGTCTAATCTAGGGAGACCTACTTAACTAAGATTAATGAGACCAGAGCAATACAAGAATATAGACAGAGTTTTGCAATAAAAAATAAACTTCCTTTTGACCAAAGAAACTATAAAGAACATCAATAGAATTCTTAAAATTCCTAAGAAGAAATTGAAAAAGATGCAAAAGAGGAGGACATTCACAGAAGAGCAGATCCAAAGGGCTGAGAATCCTGTAGATCTTTAACTTCACTCTGCAAAGAAATGTTACATAACAACGAAATACTGATTTTTTTTTACTTAGATTGGCAAACATGACTAAATATGCACAGCCAGTTAAAAAAAAGCATAGTTATAATCTTTTTAAAAATGAGTGTCACAGATATGTCACCTCTTGGCCTGACACACATATTGAGCCTAGGACAGGGTTATTTTTAAATGAGAGGGAATACTTATATTTGTAAATATTTTGGGATGCTGGTGTTCTTGAAGGACCCTGTTTGTATTCATTCCTGGCAAATGCTTATTGTGCAAATATGGAAAGCATAGGAAGGAAGGATAGTTTTCCATAAATGCTGAAGCACCAATCTCTGGATATTTGAAAACAGATTGCATTTATGGTGTTCTGTGTGATCTTTAAAAAGAGTACATCTATAATAAAGATTTGAAACAAGATATTAAAAATGGCATATGCTGTACCTGAGAAAATGACCCAGAGTGACCATCACTGAGACATATTTCAGTAAACCTACTGGATTTTAAAGACAGAAAAGTCTTTTGGGCATCCAACCAAAAAAGATGAAGTCACTTATAAGGTTAAGAGAATCAGAATATCGTCAGACTTTTCAACAATTGCTCTATGTCAGAGGGAAAAAGAGTAATATATTTAAGGTGCTCAAGGATCAGAAATGTCAGCCAAGGATTTCTATACCCAGCCAAACTGACTTCCAAGTATAAAGGCTGCAGACAAACTTACCAACTTGCGAGGACTCCGCGACTTTTGAGCCCTTCGTGAGAAATGTGCTAGAAAATGAGCTTCAAACAACCAAAACAACCAGAGAGACACTGACACAGGACTAATGGTGAGCATTAAATACGTATTTACTTGTAGAATTAAATCCAAGTGACAGTTAATAGGGTAAAAAGTATTGTATGTAATGGCCATGAGCCTTTTCAACATAGATCTAGTACAGTTGTTTAAAGAAATGAGCAGAGAATAGGGGAGAATGGAAACAAATATTTAGCTGTTTTCAGTACTCATCAAGGTGATGAAAATATTGGTCTTGTTATTCTGAGGCTGGGCATTTGTGTGTGTCTAAGATGTGGAATAAAGCAAACGAGTACCTAGGTGATATTCTAATTCATCTCTGGTATTCTAGAGAAGTGGGGTATTCTCGGAAGAAGAAAAGTTAGAGATACAAAATAGAAGATGGTAAAAAACTGTTTAGTTCTGAATTTGATTTACAAGTGTCAGTATGAATTCCTGAGATATATTTAAAAATATGTAGGGGGTGTGTGTGGATATACACATAGATACACTAGGCTTACTATTTCTGTCCGTTGAAAAGGTCTAGAAACAATAACCAATCTAGTAGAAATGATGATCCCTAGTACCCAGATGGTGGTCTTGATATACCCTTTCCCATCAAAAGAAGCCATGATTGTGGGGAAAGGGCTGATTCTAGGTCTGATACAGGAATTGTAAAAAGATAAGTCCTGGAGCATCTTGGAAGTCTGGAACCAGATATCAGGAGAAGTACCAATATTTCATGTTGCGAGTGTTCAGGAGCCAACATGGAGAGGCTTCCATTGGCCAGAGATGTGATTTGAGCAGCAGTGTGGATAATCACTGGGATGGGTTGAAACACACCAACCGTGTGTAGCTCTGTTCATCATAATACTCAGGAACAACTAATTGTTCACCTTTGGAGGATAAGAATTCAAATTATTATTATTTTGAAAAACAAAAGGAAAGACACAAGCATTTGTCCTGCCTTTCCTATATATTGTGCCGTTGGGGGAATCAAATAGTGGATGAGGGGAAATTATTCCTTATAGAAATGCTCCAGCTAATAAATGAAGAAAGGATGGTGGAATTAGAATATTACCACTTTGCAACCTCTAATGAATTAATGGACCTGGGCATTGAGGAGCAGTGGCTGCTAACATCACCGAAAGGGACAGCCAAGGCATGATTGCCTCCTGATGGAAGGACTTCCCTACCACCTGTGAAGTAGTCTTGCCAAATAAATGGAATCTGAATCTGATCAAGGGTCTACATCCAATTTACAGGAAATTCAGAAGACAGAAGAACATGTGAAACCATACCTTGTGGATGCAATCAACAAATTCCAGACTGTGGGAAACTGCAGGTCACACAACCAGGTTTCTTCAACAAATAAAGTGCAAGGGAAAGGAAAGATGGAGGGGGAGCCTGTGTGTTAAGAGACTTGAATGACCTCAAAATGGGCTAGACTAGAGTGTTCGGGGATGTACATTTGGTGAGGCAGTGATGAGCATGGAGGTGTGGGATGTGATGGCTGTAGATGGGAGAGAGAGGGCCCTGGAGGGCTCTGGGGTGTCTGTGAAGTAGTTTCTCAGCCTGATTGGTAGGTACGAGGATGTTTGTCTTATAGTCGTGCATTAAGCTTAATTCATGAAGCTGCTTATTTGTTTCATGCAGTTTTCTAGATTGACATACTTTACAGCTCAAAGGTTAAAAGACTGGTAGAATCTAGCTCTGCCGATTTTCATTTACTAACTGAAGAGCGAGAGTCCTTTTTTTTTTTTCTTTTTAAGATTTCATTTATTTTTTTGAGAACGAGCCAGAGAGAAAGCACAAGCAGGGTGGGGGAGGCAGAGACAGAGGGAGAGGGAGAAGCAGGCTCCCCACTGAGCAGGGAGCCCAATGTGGGTCTCAGTCCCAGGACCTGGAGATCATGACCCGAGCTGAAGGCAGTCGCTTCACAGACTGAGCCACCCAGGCACCCCAGAGAGTTCTTTATTTCTGAAACCACACAGATAAACTAATCAGTGTCCCTCCTATTTCCCATGATCCCTGTGTACATTTGGAATATCTGGTGAAGCATTTCATTCACTTAGCAGGTATTTATTGAGCATCTGCTGTGTGCCAGACACTATCCCAGGCACTGAGAATACACTAGTTAACAACACAAAAATGCTTACATTCTAATGGGGGAGATAGTTACTAACCAAGTAAGATGATTTATTACATTAGAAGATGTGAATTGCTGTAAACAAATACTAATCAGGGAGGGGTATTTGGGGGTGAGGGGGGAAGGCCATACTCAAGATGACATGTGAATGAAAACCCTAAAGGAGGCGAGGGCGCAGATTGCAGATCTCCAGGAAAGGAATGTTCCAGTCAAGGAACTGAGAGTGCTGAGGCCCGAGGTGAGCACCACCAGGCGTGATGAAGGAACAGCAGGGAAGCCAGTGTGACCAGAGGCCTGGTGGAGGCAGGGAAGAGCAGGAATTGAGGTCAGAGGGGTAATGGGGGGAGAGTTTAAAGGACCTCTTAGGTCATCGTTAGGCCTTGCTTGGGCTTTTACTTTGAGCAAGGTGGAAAACCCGTGGAGAATTTGGGGCAGAGGGTTTTTGTGCTGTGACTTAGCTAACTGAAGCACTCAGGCTGCTGTGTGGAGGGGAGACTGTAGAGGGGCAGGTTTGAAGCTGGGGGCTCAGTTCGGGGACTGGTACAAACCAGACGAAAGATGACGGGGACTTAGATGAGTGAGTGGGAAGTGTTCACATGTCTGGTAGACTTCGAGATAGAACGAATAGCACAGGTGGATGGGTTGAATGTGGCCCCCGAGCAAGCAAGCAAGGAGGCCAGGAGAACTCCAAGGTTTTCGGCCTAATTGCAATGGCACAGGTGCCTTTACCTGGGAGGGGGATAACTGGGAGGGGAAGCATGGGTAAGGAGTTCGCCACATAACCAGGTGGGGTTGTGGGGGAGCAGTGGGATATACAGGTGTGGAGTCTGGAGGAGAACTGCGTACTGGAAAATAAACTGAGGGATGTCAGTGGAGATGATACTTGAAACCGTGAGATGGGATGAGATCACCGGGAGTGAGCGTAGGAAGAGAAAGCATTAGCCCAAGGCCTGGATTTCCAAGGCAGGTCCCCAGGGCCAGCGGATTATAGACACCTCACCCCTGGTTCCTGAGCTTCAGCCAGTTGCCCCGGCTTTTCAGCTTTCTCTTGGATTTCCTTTTAGTAAATCTGAAGCCAAACAGGTCAGTGTTTTCTTGGATTTCAGCACGAATGATCTAGTGTTAGTTACAAAGGCAAAGTCATAAATTGTGCTATCTGTTCCATGATAACAAGTGCTATGTGATCACGAACCAGTTATATTTTTCTTATTAAGTAGGCTTTTTACATCCTGTGATTAGTGTGAAGTAAAAAATAAGGTAATCGAAGGCTTTAGTATCTTGATTCTCATTGACTTGTCTGTTTGTTTTCCAGAAAAGCTTTGACCTGGAAATACTATGCTAAAAAAATTCTCTACTACCTACGCCAACAGAAAATTTTAAATAACTTGAAGGCATTTCTTCAGCAGCCTGATGACTATGAATCGTATCTTGAAGGTGAGGCTCTGACAGTGATCTTCCGATAGGCAGCTAAGCTGTCGCTCAGAACAGTAGTGGAGACCGTCCCTGACGGTGGCACAGCGGAAAAGTGAACTGTGCTGCATGGGCTTGTGGAGGTTAGACAGGCAAAACTGCTAAACTTGAAGCTAAGATTTTGCTGGAGTGTTTGGCTGTCAGCTGAAGAGACCGTGTTTTCTCAAGATGCACCGTCAGTTCAAAGCATGAGGCTGGTAATTTAGCTAATGAGGTTAAATTCCCTTTTCCTAAGCTTTGAAGCATCATGTCCAAATCAGAAATAAATTTGTCCAGTTTTGTCTCCGTGTGACCTCAAGCAAATCCCTTCACCTCCCTGGTTGGAGTTTAATGAGGACGAAGTATTCTTGTGCATCAGTGAGTCTGCTTGTCCATAATGAGAAGTGAGGAGAAAGAAGTCAAGTGGACAGACACGATGAAGGGAATAACTTTGTTCCTGCTAAGTCAGACAAGAACAAAATGTGACTTCATTTTTTTAAACTAATTTAAATTCCTAGCATATTGCATAAGCACTGCCATAAATTACGGTTATGAAGTGCAGATATGACTGTTCATTCACTTTCATTCTCTGCTCCCTGTGACTTACCCAGTTCATCCATTTTCTTTCTTTCTTTTTTTTTTTTTTTTTTTTTTTAAAGATTTTATTTATTTATTTGAGAGAGAGAGAGAGCACATGAGAGGGGGGTAGGGTCAGAGGGAGAAGCAGACTCCCCGCTGAGCAGGGAGCTCGATGCGGGACTCGATCCAGGGACTCCAGGATCATGACCTGAGCCGAAGGCAGTTGCTTAACCAACTGAGCCACCCAGGCGCCCCATCCATTTTCTTTCTTTCCAGTGTTGGCATGGTTGTGTCCCCATTCTATTCGCGTGGTTGTGCCGATTGTCACCACCTCTCCCGGCAGCCGCTTTCTAAGTGGCACTTGCTTTCCTGAGCCTCAAGGCTGCTGACACCTAGCGCCAGTCCAGCCTGAAACCTGGCCTTTTCACCACTCCCGTGTGGCTGGCTGATTTCCTTTTTTTTTTTTAAATTAACTGCCTGCTTTTCAGTGCCTGCCATAATCTGGACCTCCCCGAAGCCCAGACCTTTGCCTGTTACTCTCAAAACACCCCCCTTTGCTCCAGCCAGGTCATTGTCTTCCCCCCTGGCTTCGTATCTTCGTTAGTGTTACCCGTTTTTCTTAGAATTCCCTCTTAAATCCCGCGCGCCCGCGGAAATTCAGTTCAAATTTAACTTCCATTGAGTTTCTGCCGACTCCTGCAGCACTTGCAGATTTTACCCGCCTCAGAAGCCATACGTGCAGTAGCGTTGACTAGTAAACCACGATGTAGTGTCTGTCCAGGTGTGTGCATTTTGTTCTCCAACTGATCGTTAAGTTTCTTGTGTCTCTTGACCTTACATTATTACAATCACTGCGTACTCCACAGTGCCTAGTGCAGAGTCTTGTGTAAAAGTCTCATCATCTAGAAGGAAGTGAAAAATCTCTTTGCTTTGATTAAACTCAAACATCCTCACCACCCTGGAATCTTCTGTGCATCCTGGAGTGGAGAGTCCCCCATCTTCTGTTTATTCCACATAGTTTGACAGGCTTTGTTTTCTGTAGCTTACTTATGAAGACGATGACTTTCTTTTTCATCTTCCAAATATAAAGTAACTCCTCCAAATCAGTGCTATAGGCACTGGGTAGCCATTGAAGGTTTTTGAGCAAGTAGTTGAGCAGGTGGAAGTCAGCTCCAGGGTTTTGATCCTTGGTGACTAACAAGAATAATCTGATAGCATTAATAGAGTCTAGGAATCATAGCATTAGGTTGGAATGGACTTCAGCCAACAGGTGAGGAAAACCATCCCAAGAAAGCCCAGGAACCAATCCCTAGCTAAGGGGCAAAACTGGGACTAGGGTCCGAGTCTCTTGATGCCTGCTTGCAGCTCCCTGCAGTGTGAGTAGGGGGTCAAGAACCTGACCTTTTGAATTTAAAATGACTCCAAAAACAAGTGATAACTGCAGCTTCTTAAGTGAAAATGTCTTATAACCAAATGATCAAGTTAGCCCTTTGGCATCTGGTTAGAAAATGGCCTCAGGCAGTAAAGAGCCGAGCTGGATTCCAGAGACAGTGTCTCCAGTGTACTTTGTACAAGTCTTTAGCTGCAGGTTCCCTGAGTGTTACTGTTTCTCTAATTTGAAAGTACAGTTCTCTCTGAAGTTCATTTATTGTTTCACCTTTGAGGGGTACAGTTTGTAGAAATCCCTCATTTAGGGCTTTCAACTTTTTTTTAAAGTAAAGGGATATCTTATGCCATTATGTTTTCAGAGTTACTGGAAAGAGCTCCTTTATAGCATTTATTTATCTTTGTAATAGAATATGGAAATATGTTGTGTATCATGCCCTTTTTTGAGTCCATAACCTTTGAGAGAGGATTTGGTTTATTTTTTAAAAATAAATAAAGTGTTTAAACTACTTTGTTTTGAGAATGTGGCTCCTTCTCCATGTATTAGCAGCAAGGTCTGTCATCCACGAACAAAGCTTATCTGCTAGGATGGTGCAAAGAACTATGGCCCCAGGTGTCTGAGCTAAATGAGCAACTGAGAGGAAAAGGGTAAAAATAGGACCTTACTCAGTAATTCCTGGTCGTTTGCAGGTGCTGTATATATTGACCAGTACTGCAATCCTCTCTCTGACATCAGCCTCAAAGATATCCAGGCCCAGATTGACAGCATCGTGGAGCTTGTTTGCAAAACCCTCCGGGGCATCAACAGTCGACACCCCAGCTTGGCCTTCAAGGCAGGTGTGGAATTGCTTTGGATCCAACTGTATTTGCAAAAGAAAACCTTGCAGAGGATTTGTGGATTTGAGAAACTCTGCAGGATGTTTCTATTACGCCACCAGAAAAGCAGTTAATGACACCACCATGTTCACCTGGAAATGTGAAAGACTGTTAAGTTCATACTCGTTTCTCCACCCTGGCCTGGCGGCACCTGCTGGGTCCTTTTGGGAGACTGGTACGGGTTTGGGACACTGGTCACAACGTGGGGAGTGCTTGTGTCCTCAGAGTAGATCTCTGTGTTTCAGGTGAATCCTCCATGATAATGGAGATAGAACTCCAGAGCCAGGTGCTGGATGCCATGAACTATGTCCTTTACGACCAACTCAAGTTTAAGGGGAACCGGATGGATTACTATAATGCCCTCAACTTGTACATGCACCAGGTAAATGCGGGTGAATTGAAACAGAATAATATGTATTTTTTAAGCTAATTTCTGACAAATTGTATCATTTTTGAGGGCAAATATATTGTCTTTTCATCTCTCAATGCCCGGTGAAACGCATTTTTGCCTCTACCATCAGGTTATTGCTATGGATTTTTATTTTTCTCTGTGTGAAAACCCTTGAGATCATTTCCTGTCTAGAAATAAGTATTTCTCTTACTTTGTTTGGTCAGTTTGTATCTTACGAACACAAAACCGTGAAACTAATCAGGTCTGTTTTCTGCACTGGCCTCTAGAATGGCCAGAAGAAATTTGGCCGGCCGTATCATTGATACTTAGTTTTAATGTGCTTCGTCCTTAGCACCGTTTTCAAATCTATTCTGTTGCCCCGTATGTACCTTAAATTTTTTCTGTCATATTTTACACACCTTCCTTGAAATGGCCTTTCATTCTTTTGGAAGAAGCACACCCTAAATCACAGATCTGCACACTTTCTCTGTCAAGGGCCAGACGTTTTGGCTCTGCAGGCCATATGCTTTGTGTCCTCAGTGCTCAGGTCTGCCACTGGAGTTGAAAGGAGACATGGACATTGCAAAAACAATGAGTGTGGCTGTGTTCTATACGGACACATGAAACCTATACGGACATGGAAATGTGAATTTCATGTCATTTTTATGTGTCACGAAATAGTATTCTTTTGACGATTTTTCTAAAACACTAAAAAATGTTAAAACTCTTCTTATGCAGGCCATACAAAAACAGGCGATGGACTAGATTTTGGCCCACAGACTGCAGTTTGCAGACCCCCTATCTAAATAAATCAAATGTTGCTCCACAAAAACCTAGCGTCATTCCCGATGCACAATGGGGGCCATGTAAGAACTTTACGTTGCAGGAATGACAAGGTCTGGTTTCTTTCCATGAAGCTAAAGGATTTTTTTCTCCTTTAGGTTTTGATTCGCAGAACAGGAATCCCGATCAGCATGTCTCTGCTCTACTTGACAATTGCCCGGCAGTTGGGGGTCCCACTGGAACCTGTCAACTTCCCCAGTCACTTCTTGTTAAGGTGGTGCCAGGGTGCAGAAGGGTGAGCCACCTATGCCACATTGTGATTGGGCCTCAGGATTCACTCCCACGGTGCTGAGAGGAAGTGCAGGAATTGAACAGAGAGGTTCACCAGAGCACTGCGGGGGGGGGCCAGCTGTCTGGTTCCTTGGCCATCAGTGTCGAGATTCTGGTTCTGGGAGAAGGGCACTCTGGATTTTTGTGTATTCTTTCTTAAAGCTGCATGTGAATTTACAATTCTCTCTCTATATAAAGAGTAGGACTAGGAGCTCAGGGTTTTGGGTGGGTCTCTTAAGTCCCTTGTTGCAAAGCAGATCAGATCAAAGAGGTTTTTTGTTTTAAGGAATTTTGCTTATTTTTTTAAAAGTGTTTATTTAAATTCCAGGTAGCTAACATACAGTGTAATATTAGTTTCAGGTCATTTAACACTTCTTTAGACTATCCAGTGCTCATCACAAGTGCATGCCCTAATCCCCATTACCTATTTCATCCTTCCCACCACGCCCCACCCACCTCCCCTCTGGTAACCATCAGCTTGTTCTCTGTAGTTAATAGTCTGTTTCTTGGTTTGTCTCTCTTTTTTTTCCCCTTTGCTCTTCTCTTTGTTAAATTCCACATATGAGTGAAATCATATGGTATTTGTCTTTTTTCTGACTGACTTATTTTGCTTAGCTTTACATCCATCCATGTTGTTGCAGATGGCAAGATTTCGTTCTTTTTTATGGCTGAGTAATACTCCATTGTGTATAAGTATACCACTTCTTTCTCCACTTATCTGTTGATGGACACTTGGGCTGTTTCCACAGTTTGGCTGTTGTAGAGAATGCTGTTATAAACACATCCACACCAACGCATGTTGTTTCCTGTGTTATTGAGTTTAGCCATTCTGACAGGTGTGAGGTGATGGCTCCTTATAGATTTGATTTGCATTTCTCTAATGAGTGATATTGAACATCTTGTCATGTGTCTGTTGGCTATCTGGATGTCTTCTTTGAGAAAATATCTATTCATGTCTTCTGCCCAGTGTTTAACTGGATCATTTGTTTTTTGGGTGCTGAGTTTTGTAAGGGTTTGTTGTTTGTTTTTTTGATAATCTCTACACCCAACGCAGGGCTCAAACTCACAACCCCGAGATCAAGAGTCACGCACTTCACTGACTGAGCCAGCCAGGCACCCCAATATAAGTTCTTTATAGGTTTTGGATATTAACCCTTTATCAGATGTGTCATTTGCAAATATCTTCTCCCATTCCATAGGTTGCCTTTTGGTTTTGTTGATTATTTCCTTCACTGTACAGAAGCTTTTTATTTTGATGAAATCCCGGTAGTGTATTTTTGTTTTTGTTTCCCTTGCCTCAGGAGACGTATCTAAAAAGAAGTTGCTATGGCTGACGTCAGAGAGGTTACTGCCTGTGTTCTCTAGGATTTTAATGGTTTCATATTTCACATTTAAGTCTTTCATCCATTTTGAACTTTTTGTATTTGACCCTTTTGCATATTGCTGTCCAGTTTTCCCAACACCATTTGTTGAAGAGACTGTCTTTTTCCCACTGGATGTTCTTTCCTGCTTTGTCAAAGTTTAATTGACCATGTAATAGTGGGTTTATTTCTGGGTTTTCTGTTCTGTTCTATTGATCTGTGTGTCTGTTTTTGTGCCAGTGCCATTGGTAATATATTTGTAATACACAGCTTTGTAATATGCTTGAAGTCTGGAATTGTTTTGTTTTTTTTTTTAAAGATTTTATTTATTTATTTGCGAGAGAGAGAATGAGAGACAGCACGAAAGGGAAGAGGGTCAGAGGGAGAAGCAGACCCCCAGCTGAGCAGGGAGCCCGATGTGGGACTCGATCCCGGGACTCGAGGATCATGGCCTGAGCCGAAGGCAGTTGCTTAACCAACTGAGCCACCCAGGCGCCCCTGAAGTCTGGAATTGTGATGCCTCCAGCTTTGCTTTGCCTTTTCAAGGTTGCTTTGGCTATTTGGGGTCTTTTGTAGTTCCATACAAATTTTAAGATTGTTTGTTCTAGCTCTGAAAAATGCTAGTGGTATTTTGATAGGGATTGTATTAAATGTGTAGATTGCTTTGGGTAGTATAGACATTTTAACAATATTTGTTCTTCGAATGCATGAACATGGATGTCTTTTCTTTGTGTCATCTTCGATTTCTTTCATCAGTGTTTTATAGTTTTCAGAGTACAGGTCTTTTCACTTCTTTGGTTAGGTTTATTCCTAAGTATCTTACTGGTTTGGGTGCAATTGTAAATGGAATTGATTCCTTATTTTCTCTTTCTGCTGCTTCATTTTTGGTGTATAGAAATGCAACAGATTTCTGTAGGTGGATTTTATATCCTGTGACTTTACTGAATTCGTGTATCAGTTCTAGCAATTATTTTGGTGGAATCTTTTGGGTTTTCTATATAGAGTATTGTGTCATCTGCAAATAGTGAAAGTTTGACTTCTTCCTTGCCCGTTTGGATGCCTTTCATTTCTTTTTGTGTCCGATAGCTGTGGCTAGGACTTCCAGTACTATGTTAAGTGACAGTGGTGAGAGTGGACATCTTTGTCTTGTTCTGACCGTAGAGGAAAAGTTCTCTGTTTTTCCCCATTGAGGATGATATTAGCTGTGGGTTTTTCATATATGGTCTTTATATTATGTTGAGGTATGTTTTCTCTAAACCTACTTTGTTGAGTGTTTTTATCATGAGTGGATGTTGTATTTTGTCAAATGCTTTTTCTGCATCTATTGAAATGATCATCTGGTTCTTTTCTTTTATTAATGTGGTGTATCACATTGATTGATTAGTGACTATGGAACCACCCTTGCAACCCAGGAGTAAATCTCACTTGATTGTAGTGAATGATTCTTTTAATGTATTGTTAGATTCGGTTTGCTAGTATTTTGTCGAGAATTTTTGCATCCCTGTTCTTCAAGGATATTGGCCTGTAGTTCTATTTTGTTTTAAGATTTTATTTGAGAGAAAGAGCGTGTGCCCATATGTGTGCACACGTGTGCACCAATGTGGGGAGGGACAGAAGGGGAGGGAGAACTAACTCCATGCTGAGCGTGGAGCCTGACTCAGGGCTCAATCTCATGACCCTGTGATCATGACCCCAGCCGAAATGGAGTCTGATGCTCAACTGACTGAGCCACCCAGGCGCCCCTTTAGTTCTCTTTTTTAGTGGAGTTTTTATCTAGTTTTGGAAGCAAGGTAGTGCTGGCCTCATAGAAGGAATTTGGAAGTTTTCCTTCCTTTTCTATTTTTTGGAATAGTTTAAGAAGAATAAGTAGTAACTCTTTTTTAAATGTTTGGTAGAGGGGCGCCTGGGTGGCTCAGTCTTTAGCGTCTGCCTTCGGCTCAGGTCATGATCTCAGGGTCCTGGGATCGAGCCCCGCATCGGGCTCCCTGCTCGGCGGGAAGCCTGCTTCTCCCTCTCCCACTCCCCCTGCTTGTGTTCCTTCTCTCATTTTGTCTCTCTCTGTCAAATAAATAAATAAAATCTTTAAAAAATAAAAAAAATAAATGTTTGGTAGAATTTACCTGTGAAGTCATCTGGCCTTGGACTTTTGTTTGTTGGGAGATTTTTTTTTTTTTTTATTAGTGATTCAGTCTCTTTGCTGGTTATTGCTCTGTTCAAGTTTTCTATTTATTTCTGTTTGTTTTGGTAGTTTACATGTTTCTAGGAATTTATCCGTTTCTTCCAGATTGTCTGATTTGGTGACATATAATTTTTCATATTCTCTTACAATTGTATATATTTCTATGGTGTTGGTTGTTATTTCTCATGCCTCATTTGTGATTTTATTTATTTGGGTCCTTTCTTTTTTGAAAAGTCTGACTAGAGGTTTATCAATTTTATTAATTTTTTTCAAAGAACCAATACCTGGTTTCATTAATCTGTTCTACCAGGGGTTTTTTTGGTTTGTTTCTGTATCGTTTACTTCTCCTCTAATCTTTCTTATTTCCCTTCTTCTGCTGACTTTAGGTTTCATTTCTTGTTCTTTTTCTATCTCCTTTAGGGGTAAGGTTGGATTGTTTATTTGAGATTTTTCTTGCTGCTTAAGGTATTATATTGCTTTATTGCTATATACTTCCCTCTTATGACCACCTTTGCTACAACCCAGAGGTTTTGGACAGTTGTGTTTTCATTTTCATTTATTTTCATGTATTTTTTAAATTTCTTCCTTGATTTCCTGGTTGACCCATTCATTGTTTAGTAACATGTTATTTATCTCCATCTCTCCAAATTTTTTCTTGTGGTTGACTTCAAGTTTCATAGTGTTGTGATCAGAAAAGATGCATGGTATGGTCTCAATCTTTTTGTATTCGTTGAGGCCTGATTTGTGACCCAGTATGTGATGTGTTCTGGAGAATGTCTCATGTGTACTTAAAAAGAATGTGTATTCTGCCGTTTTAGGATGAAGTGTTCTCAATATATCTGTGAAGTCCATCTAGATCAAAGAGTTCTTAAAGAAAGTCTTACTTTGTAGTCTTACATTAAATCCCCCCCCCCCACCTCACCAGAGAAAGAAGTGGGGGAGAGCACAGAAGAAGGTGGGGGAGAGGACAGAGTAGCTACGTTCTCACTCATGTGCAAAGCAAATGCTTGATTTCTTACCAGCTGGAGATTAGCTTTTCTGAGTTCACCAAATAGGCAGAACTGTCTTCTCATTAAATGTACCATTTAGAGGAAAAAGAAACGACGTTATTGAATTATATCCTGTTCTTTGAATGACCGTGATACCCTCTGGTGAGTGGAATAATAGAAAATACCTGAGCTTTGAAGTCGGGCAGAGTTCAGACCTCAGCTTCCTCTGAGCCTCAGTTTTTTACTCTGTGAAAATGGAGCACATGTTTTTCAAGTGGTTTGGAGGATTGAGATGACCCAGTGCTTTACACATCTAGTAGAATTTGTTATGCATAACTAGAAGAAAGGTGTAACTCATCTCTGTATTTCGTTTTTTTTTTTTTTTTTTTTAAGATTTATTTATTTGAGGGGCGCCTGGGTGGCTCAGTCGTTAAGCGTCTGCCTTCGGCTCAGGTCATGATCCTGGGGTCCTTGACTGAGCCCTGCATCGGGCTCCCTGCTCCATGGGAAGCCTGCTTCTCCCTCTCCCACTCCCTCTGCTTGTGTGCCCTCTCTCACTTTGTCTCTCACTGTCAAATAAATAAAATCTTTTAAAAAAAAAGATTTTATTTATTTGAGAGAGAGTGTGCACACATAAGGTGGGGGAGGGGCAGAGGGCAAAGGAGAGAGAATCTCAAGCAGACTCCACACTCAGTGTGGAACCTGACTTCGGGGCTCCATCCCA
Organism: Neomonachus schauinslandi; assembly: GCF_002201575.2. Classification (NCBI taxonomy): domain Eukaryota; kingdom Metazoa; phylum Chordata; class Mammalia; order Carnivora; family Phocidae; genus Neomonachus; species Neomonachus schauinslandi. Next base: position 79,015,549 of record NC_058416.1, read on the forward strand.
GGATCCTGAGATCATGACCTGAGCCGAAATCAAGAGTCAGACATTTGCTCAACCAGCTGAGCCACCCAGGCGCCCCATTCGTCTCTGTATTTCTACACCTAGTTTAAGAAATAAAACACTTGGGGTGCCTGGGTGACTCAGTCGTTAAGCGTCTGCCTTCGGCTCAGGTCATGATCCCAGGGTCCTGGGATCGAGCCCCCATCGGGCTCCCTGCTCCGCGGGAAGCCTGCTTCTCCTTCTCCCACTCCCCCTGCTTGTGTTCCCTCTCTCGCTGTGTCTTTCTCTGTCAAATAAATAAATAAAATCTTTAAAAAAAAAAAATAAAACACTTATCGTTGGAACCTCCTGGGTATGCTTCCTCATCCCCTTCTTCTTCCTCTGCAGAGATATCCACCAAGTTTTGTTATTTCCATGCAAATTTTTATAGTTCATTACATATGTATATTTCCTTAAATGGTATGTATGGGCTTCCCTTCTTTTCCAAATATCTATTTCTGAAAATGTGTTGCATGGCTTCTTTTTTGGATAGCAGACACCCATTTTCCGTTACTGTAAATGGGAAATATGCTTTTTCAGCCCATTCTCTCTCCCTAAATAACCCAACCAATTTCCCCAAATACCTCAAAAATATTCTTAAATGACCATGTAATAATCCACCAAGGATCTCTGCATGATATAAAGCATTTAAATCTCCAATTACCGTATTATTTGCCATAGTAACTTATTGCTGGGTACAGTTGTGCGTGGTAACTGTTATTCTTCCTTAGGCTACAGCGGATGTACACCAGCAGTGCAGCTGAGCAATGAAGTAATTTGTTAGCACCCCAGGCACCTGGCAGAAGTAAACACTGAGCCCCCTGGCTGGGTCCTCAGGAAAGAGGGGAAGCTGGTGAGAATAGTGGGGGATACACCGCTCATGAAGCATCAGCGGAGCTGTAGGCCCTCCACGTCCTCATTTCCACCCCTGTTCCTCGTGCCTTTGGTCGCAGCTCTGTCCCTGCACCAAGACCATATTGTCTTACTTACTGTAACTTTATCATTAACTGCTACCTACTGGTCAGACCCCCATGAATTCTTCAAAATTCCCTTGGCTGTTCTTAGCCTTTTGCTCTTCTATAGATTTAGAATCCGTTTACCAGGCTTCAAAAGCCTGAAAGCCTGTACGGATATTGATTGGCACCAGAGCTTGCTTTGGATTGGATTCATAGGTGAATACGAGCAATATTGTCAGTGTTTCACTACTGAGTCTGTTTGTGAATGTGATACTTCCCCCCACATTTGTCTTTGATGTCCTTAAGAAGATTTTTATTTATTTACTTATTTACTTTTAGAGAGGGAGGGGAAGAGGGAGAGAAAGAGAGAATCTTAACTAGGCTCCACACTCAGCTCAGAGCCCGACTCGGGGCTTAATCTCATGACCCTGAGATCATGACCTGAGCCAAAATCAAGAGTTAGACGCTTAACTCAGTGAGTCACCCAGGTGCCCCCTTAAAAAGATTTTATTGTTTTCTTCATGGAGTTCTTTGACTTTTTGCTAGTTTTATTCATTAAGAACCTTAAAATTTTGTAGCTATTGTAAATGGTAATTTTTAAAATTACGTTTACTAAGTGTTGATGATACATAGGGATAAGATTGATATTTAGATAAAGATCTGATAATCCCTTTGCGGAATAAATTATTAGAGCTCATTGTCAACTCTTGGGTTTTCTGTGTAAAGCGTCATATTGCTTGTGAATCATGACAGTTTTGTTTCTTTTCTTTCTAGCCCTTGTACGTTTCTGTTTCTTATACTTATTCTGCTGACTGGGTCCTCTTGCACAAAGTTGAGTGGAAACAGTGATAGCGGGTACCCTTGTCTTAGGGTAGGACTTTAGGTGGAATGCTTTTATTTATTTATTTATTTATTTTTAAAGATTTTATCCATTCAGGGACACCTGGGTGGCTCAGTCGGTTAAGCATCTGCCTTTGGCTCAGGTCATGATCCCGGGGTCATGGGATCAAGTCCTGCATCGGGGTCCTTGCTCAGCATGGAGCCTGCTTCTCCCTCTGCCTGCCGCTTCCCCTGCTTGTGCGCTCGCTCGCTCGCTCTCTCTGACAAATAAATAAAAGCTTTAAAAAAATAGATTTTGGGCGCCTGGGTGGCTCAGTCGTTGAGCGTCTGCCTTCGGCTCAGGTCATGATCTCGGCGTCCTGGGATCGAGTCCCGCATCGGGCTCCCTGCTCCTTGGGGGCCTGCTTCTCCCTCTGCCTCTCTCTCTCTCTCTGTCTCTCATGAATAAATAAATAAAATCTTTAAAAAAAAATAAATAAATAAATAAAAAATAAAAAAAAATAAAAAAATAGATTTTATCCATTCATTTGAGAGAGAGAGAGCACAAGCAGGGGGAGCAGTGGAGGGAGAAGGAGAAGCAGACTCCCTGCTGAGCAGGGAGCCTGATGCGGAACTTGATCCTAGGACCCTGGGATCATGACCTGAGCCAAAGGCAGACGCTTTTTTTTTTTTTTTTTTTTTTTTTAAAGATTTTATTTATTTATTTGAGACAGAGAGAATGAGAGAGAGAGAGCACATGAGAGGGGGGAGGGTCAGAGGGAGAAGCAGGCACCCTGCTGAGCAGGGAGCCTGATGCGGGACTCGATCCCGGGACTCCAGGATCATGACCTGAGCCGAAGGCAGTCGCTTAACCAACTGAGCCACCCAGGCGCCCCAAAGGCAGACGCTTAACCAACTGAGCCACCCAAGCGCCCCTACGTGGAATGCTTTTAAAATTTCATTGTCAAGTATGACGTTTGGGGTATTTCCTTTCATTGGGATTATCAGAGCTGCCTTCTAAATTTCTAGTTTGCTTCAGTTTTATTAAAAAGTGGGCATTAGGGGCACCTGGGTGGCTCAGTCGGTTAAGTGTCTGCCTTCGACTCAGGTCATGATCCCGGGGCCCAGGGATCGAGTCTCTCAGCGGGGAGCCTGCTTCTCTCTCTGCCTGCCGCTTCTCCTGCTTGTGCGCTTTCTCTCTCTCTCTGACAAATAAATAAAATCTTTTAAAAAAAAAAAAGCGGGCATTAGATTTTTTTTTTTTTTTAAAGATTTTATGTATTAGGGAGATCATGAGCAGGGGAGAGGGGCAGAGGGAGAAGCAGGCTCCCCGCTGAGCAAGGAGCCCGATGAGGGACTCGATCCCAGGAACCCAGGATCATGATCTGAGCCAAAGACAGATGCTCCCACTGAGCCACACAGGCACCCAGCATTAGATTTTTTTCCCCCCAAAATCTCCTGTGTCTGCTTATAAAATCATATGGTTTTCTCTTTTACACTGTGTGTGCTGAAATAGATTTTTTTAACATTCAATTCTCTTTTCATTCTTGAGGTACATCTATCTTAGTCATGTGGATTTTTAAAAATACATTGTTGTATGATTTGCTCGTGTTTTATTTAGGATTTTTGCCTATAAATTTGTGTATATATGCGTGGTTCTCCTAGACTCATAAAAAAAGTTGTCTTGCCGCAGAAAGGATATTGATAGGACTCTAGGAAGGAATCTGCCTGGGCTTTTTAAAGCGGCCGAAGAGAACATCTCTTACATGGCTTGCAGTGGGCCTAAGATCAAAGTGGAACAGTCGCTCAAGAAAAAATACACAACGATCCCTGAAACAAAGACCCACTAAATCCCTCAGGAATCCTCATAGAATGTTCTTGGTAATGTGGTGAGGACTTGCTTTGTGTGACCTCCTACCACCGCTCCACCCAGCGAGGGCTACCACCTTGTTCGAGAGCATGGTTCATGGGAGGGGCGGCATGGTCGAGTGCAGGGGCTCTGCTCTCGGGTCTGGCAAGCGCTCCCAGGCTGAGCCCTGGCTGACCACCTGAGCATGTCTGCGGAGTTGGGGGCAGAACACTACTGGGCAGGGCTCCATAATTTTCCTCACAGCCCCAGGGACCCAGGGCCCACAGACACGAACTGTGGCAGTCTGGAGAGTTCATAGAGGCCTCGGGCCGAACATCAGATTGAGCATCTTGTAGACCAGGTTAATAAATTCTAGTTTGTTCTCAAACTTGGTTTAATCTGGCTTAATCTCCCCCCAAAACTGTGTGTGATGGCATACATCGGTGCTGTTCCTTAAACATCTGTGTCTTCCAGTCTTAACGCAGCAGGGCATGCATAAAGGGTCAGATTTTGAACTTTAGACAAGGCTTTAATATTTTAAGTAGAAATGCTGCTTTGTTCATATTCGGGCTCTAATTTGAGCTACTTATCAGTGTCGGGGGGGTGGTGGTTAGATATTGCCTTGTTTAGCTCTGACCCGAGATCCGGCTAATAACTACGTGTGCCGTTCGCATAGGGTGAGCCTGGACATCTTTGACTACATCTACATAGATGCTTTCGGGAAGGGGAAGCAGCTGACGGTAAAGGAGTGTGAATACTTGATCGGCCAGCACGTGACAGCGGCGCTGTATGGGGTGGTCAACGTGAAGAAGGTGTTACAGCGAATGGTGGGAAACCTTTTAAGCCTGGGAAAGCGGTAAGGTTTTCTTGGTTTTCCAGCGCTTGTGCCGAGTGCATGTGTTTGGAGGCACTGTGGCCTTACAGAGGATTTTATTCGATGTGCTAATGGTGGATTCAGTGAGGCCGTGGATGCTGTGGGACACAGTTGGGATTATCTACAGCTGTCGACCCACTCTGGGAAGAAACTCATCCCTGTGACATGATGCTGTCCCGGTTTAAGATGTGCTAAGTGACTTCTCTTTGACACCTTCGAAGTGCACTTGTGCAAGCTCTCCGTAATACTGAAAGCATTCTTTAGTAACAAGAGTATTTTAGATTGGTAAAGGTTATTTTTCAGGGGCAGGATGTTCTCAGGTCCAAGTGCTTTGTCGTCTCTTGATTTATACATTTCTATCACTTAGATAAGAAACAAAAGTGTGAAACTATTTTGCTTCTAAGTCAAAGGAAATTTGTCTTACAGGGAAAATAGAAGGTTGTATGTCGGAGTCATAGTTTTCTGCCTCATGGTGGAATTCTTTGTTTCTTTTTAAATAGATTTTTTTAGAGCAATTTTAGGTTCCTAACAAAACGGAGCAGAAAGTACAGAGAGTTCTCCTATCGCCCCCACCCCCCAGACTCCCCCACTATCGCCATCCCCCATCAGAGCAGGACATTAGTTACGGCCGATGAACCTCCACGGCCGGGTTAACAGAGTCTGCGGTTCACATTCGTCTTCACTCTTGGTGGTGTGCATTCTGTGGGTCTGGATAAATGCATGATGACAGGTATCCACCATTGTGGTATCGTACAGAACAGTTTTCCTGCCCTAAACGTCCTCTGTTCTCCACTATTCAGAATTTATTAGTTATGTACAGTGTTACTGAGGTGACTATGTAATGAAAGTGCTTACAGTTTTAATGTAATGCCCATCACCAAAGCAGGTACAAAAGTTCTATTTTTTCTGGGATTTATCATTATTATTAAAATCATTGTAACTACTTGCTGAGCAGAAAGGAAGAATTAGAACAGGTGTGGCATTTGTGTCCATTACTTTTACAACCTGGGCCTTGAAAAAGAGGATCTCCGCTCAGAAGCAAGCAGAGCCAGACCGTGATTTATTTCCCCTGCCAGGGAGGGCATCGACCAGTCCTACCAGCTCCTGAGAGACTCGCTGGATCTGTATCTGGCGATGTACCCGGACCAGGTGCAGCTTCTCCTCCTTCAGGCCAGGCTCTACTTCCACCTGGGGATCTGGCCAGAGAAGGTAATTATTTTCCTTTGCTGCTTTGCTCCTGCCTGAGAGAGGGAAATTCTAGCTGGAAAGGCGGCTCTCGGAAGCTTATCCTTGCATCAGCCTTGGGGATAAGCATAAATTGATTCGCTCTCCTGATCTTGACCCATCAGTTAAATGTTTTTGGTCTCCTTTATTCTAAAAAAGTTGGTTATACTGCTAGGAGTTGCTGTTCTCTTTGTGTTCCGTGCCTTAAACGCCTAGAACCACAAGGCCTCAGCTCTGCGATTCACCCGCTGCTGCCCAACATGTGTTTGCCCCAGGTCATCCCAACTCCACATAGGGAACCAAAACTTTAAATGTTCCTGGTCCAGCTGTGCTGGTAGCGTGGAAACGGACCATGCATAAACACTCCTGTTTGAGAAGGAGAAAATGGAGCTTAGATGGATTCTTCTGGTCCGGCTGCTGGCCTTGAAGGACTGTCTCTGGCTTTGAAAGCTGTTGAATTCTGATACAGTCGCACTTGGGCTTCTCTGTTTCCTGATGGCCCCTGCGGCCGGCGGCAAGCACTCTGAGAGGACCGCGGTGACTGCGGTCAGAAACGCTCCTCAGCGAGCTGGGGAGGCGGCAGGGGTGTACGTCCAGCGGCCCCAGCATGGGAAGCAGCTGTGCGTTTCCATCATGCCCTGGCTTTGCCATGTAATAGGTTAGTGATCCATTTTGTCTGTTCAGAGCAGCCTGCTGAGAGACGTCGCCATAAAATCATCTGCTTTTGTTATTAGAGAGTGGTAAATAGTCTGACTCCACATTGCATAGACTTATTTATTTATTTATTTTAGTATTTTATTAACTTATTTGACAGAGAGAGACACAGCAAGAAAGGGAACACAAGCAGGGGGAGTGGGAGAGGGAGAAGCAGGCTTCCCGCGGAGCAGGGAGTCGGAGATGGGGCTCGACCCCAGGACCCCGGGATCACGACCTGAGCCGAAGGCAGACGCCTGATGACTGAGCCACCCAGGCGCCCCCACATTGCATAGATTTAAATTGGCTCATTTATTCCCCACTTCAGAGATCTCACATAGTTCTAAGGAAGGGCGGGCGCATCAGTAGGAAAGTCCTGAGGGACCTATCTTAAGATGCCCTGTGTTGTCCAGGTAGCAGATGTCCTCTCAGAACATCCTGTGAGCTGATAGAACTAGATTCTCGACTGAAGCGACCGTCTACTTCCCAGGACCCCCTTGTCCAGAGCTCGATTGTTTGTCTTTATTTTTTTCACTTTATTTTTGATCCTGGGGTCTACACAACTCATTCCTGTCACTTTTTTCTTTAGTTAAGGAATTTTGTGATAATTTGTAGAATGCAGAGACCCTCTCAGAGGATGGCTTTTTATAAGTAAATTCTGTACTTTAATGACGCATCAGCCTTAGAAGGGGTAAGGTGAACCTCTGCTCTGGGGGAAAGTCTGCAGGAGCTCTCACGTCCTTACCTTTGATGATGGACTCGGTTTAGTGCTCACGATGCCCCCTGGGGAAGTACCGTAGTATCCTCCAGGAGTGCCGTCCTGCCAAGCAAATGTCACTAAAACAAGTTCCACATTGCTTATGCACAGAACATTCTTCCTCAAGATGACCATTCATTTGCTTCTGGGATCGAGCACCTAGACACCCCCTCGTCTGGGAATGAGGAATGCAGAGTGGCTCTTTTCCCAGTGCTCCGATGACTCCCTTTCGTCAGTGTGTCCTTGAGCTCGGGGAGTGACACCAGAGACAGCAGCAAAACCAGGGCTCCTGAGGAGGCAGAATCCAGGGGACACTGAAGCAATGAGAAAAGGCTCCTCTCCAGAACAAGGGTTTGAGTTGGACCTTGGAGGGTGGGAAACCATTTCAGAGGACAGAAAAGTAGGTTATGGGCACCTGGGTGGCTCAGTTGGTTAAGCGACTGCCTTCGGCTCAGGTCATGATCCTGGAGTCCCAGGATTGAGTCCCGCATCGGGCTCCCTGCTCGGCGGGGGGTCTGCTTCTCCCTCTGGCCCTCCTCCCTCTCATGCTCTCTGTCTCTCATTCTCTCTCTCTCAAATAAATACAATAAAATCTTAAAAAAAAAAAAAAAAGAAAAGTAGGTTATTCCCACCCGTCCATGGCACAAAGATGGGCCAGCTTGGTGCTGCAGGCCCGCTGGACAAGGGTTTACGTACATACACATGTGCGTATAAACATGAGAGTGTGTGAGTGTGTGTAAAATATTTTTTGGATCAGTTTCTGGATAGTTTGGAATTAGTGTGGCCTTATTAGGTAAAAGGGAAACATTTCCAAACTGGGAAGATGGGAAAGTCACCTTGTTTTCAATTGAAGTAAATCAGGAAGAGCTAAGAAACAGGTCCACTGGGTCACAGTGGCCGAAATCCAGGGCTACTGTGGCCGTGATGGAGAGAGAGAGTAGGATGGCCGGATTTTGAAAAGGTCGCTGGCGCTTAGCAGATACCTCCTTCCAACCCTGTAGGGTGGGTGCTGGGTTTTTGCCATTCTGTAAATAATGAAACCGAGGCGGCAGAAGTCGGGTAACCTGCTGAGGCCACCCACACAGGCGTCGATGGCTCCAGAGTTGTGGGAGGGCAGTTTGGTACCTGAGCCCACCCTCACACCTCACCCCTGTGGGCCAGCAGGCTACAGGGCGACGGTGAAGCCCACACCTGGGCACTTCCTGCTGCCGGACCTCCCTCCTTGCTCTACATCTCGCTGGGAAAGATGTCCTTCCAGTTTTCCAAGGCAACCCTCTGTGCTCTGGATCCCACTGTGTTTTCCTCTGTCTACAACTCCCTGTTTCTGCTCTCTGCCATCAGCATTCTGCTGACTCCAGTATCTCTCATCTTTGGGAGAGAAGATAAAAAGCACGCCTGTGACAGCTCCGCGGGCATCCCCTGCGGCTGCCTCCTTATCTCTCTCTTCCCGGCAGGGCTCAGGCCCTGGCCGGCCGTGCGACCGTGCCGTGTGATGGCCGCCTGCCTTGCCTCCCACGCGTGCCCCAGAACATGGCGATCATTCCCCCTGCACACACGCCGCTCTTGCCAAGGGAGCCAATGACCCCTTTTTACCGAAACCATTCTTGTCACCAGACCCATAGATACTCGTCTTTCCTTATCTCTCTTGATCACTGGGACCGCTCACCGCTCAGAACCCTCTGTGCCTTTGACTCTGTGGCCCGTGGTTCTCTGGCTCTTGCTAGTTCCTTATCCTGTGTTTCTTCCCCAGAGACTCCACACTGTGGGGTCGTTTCTTAGACTTCTCTTGACTCTACACCTTTCCCCGAGGTGATGCCGCCTGGCCTCCTTGCTTCGGTTACCATCTGTAGGCTGACAGCTCCTGACTGACATCTTGCCTGGACCCTGGGCTCCAGACCAACACCCCCCCATGTCCACTGCACATCTGCACGTGGCTTTGTCTCCTGGACTATTGCAGAGGCCGCCTGCCTGCTCCTCCCTCCCTCTTAGACGCTTTGGACGCGTTTTGCACAGTGCAGCCGGAGCCACCTTCATAAAGTGCTCAGAGCCCTCTGAGGGGCTACCCCAGGGCCTTGCAGATCCAGCTCATTCTCTGCAGGAAGGCTTACCAGGTTCTCGGGGGTCTGGCCCAGCCTGAGCTTCCTTGGCTCTCACGGTTGCCCCTTTGGTGCTTCGCTGCCCGGCCATGTCCTCCACTCATCCCTGGTCTCTTGCCTTGGTCCTTGGCATGGCCCGCAGCACCGCCTAAAACACTTCCCTTAGCCCTCAGTCCCATTTGCTGGCTCCCTTTTGCCGAGCTTCAGCTTCAGCTTCACCTCTGAAAGCCCTTCCTCGGTCCCTCCACAGCAGTCAGCTTCCCCCGGCCCACCAGCCGTGTGCTCGTCCTTTCGAAGACCTTTCTGTAAGCGTACCGTGGCTGCTTGTTCACCGTGCCTTCGCCATGGACTAGGCTCTCCAAGGACAAGGACCACATTTGCTTTGTTCTTCACCGTAGCTACTCCCCTTGCTCTTAACACCATTCCCACGACATGGTAGGTGCTCAAAAAATGTTGGAATGTAGGATTAAGAAGTGTCGGAACTTCATTAGATAATGAGGCAGAGGATGTCCAGCTTTTCCAACAAGGAAGACTGGCCACATTAAGAGTGAGTGAGTGGAAAACAGACTTGTTTCAGGGGCAGGGGAAAGTGTTCAGTGTGGGGTATGTTGGATTTGATACAACCTGGGGCCATCAAGGGCAGCTGCCTGAGGGTATTCGGCAGGGGCTCCCCACATCAGCACCCAGTAGCTGAAGCCCCGGAAGCAGCAGAGACCACAGACAAGTGGCTGTCTGAGGTGTGAAGTCAAGCACATCGTAGAGAGCCACGGGGGCAACCTATAGTTAGGACAGAACAGGGCCGGCAGACTCTGCCACGGGCTTTGTGCAGTTTCATCAAAGGCACATCTCGAATAAAGCCCATTTGTTTACTCTGCTTTCCAGCCGCAGGGGGGCAGAGAAGAGTGGTTGGGTTGGAGACCATATGGCCCACAAAGCCTGAAGTATTTGCTCTCTGGCTCTTTACGGTAAAGGTTACCAATCATGAGTGATAGACACCCCCCCCCCCCGGTTTTTAGATCTCTATCCCCAAAATTGTGGGCTCCTGGGATTACTGGCCTAGACATTTGGTTGGAGACATCATGGCACCCCACCATCAGTGCTGTCCTTCAGGAGCACACCAGGGCCCCATTCCAGTATCTTTTCTGTTTCTGCCCTCTTCCTTCACCCTGTCATCCACACAGCAGGAGAAGGAGGCTGTAATTACCCCTGAATCTTGTCTCCTCCTGATACTCGGAGTGAGTTGGAGACTTCCTCTATGCTTAGAACAGTTATATCTGTTACACTTAGCTGCCAGGGAGGGGCTGCTAGTTCAGGAGGGGGAGCTGTGTCTGCAGAATGTCTCGGAAATGCAGTCAAAAGTAACTGTGGTTGACCCTTGTGCAGCCCCAGGGGTTGGGATGCTGCCCCCGATTCAGTTAAACATCCACATATAACTTGACACTCCCAGAACCTAACTAGCACCTTGCTGTTGACCAGAAGCCTTACTGATAGCAAATAGTTGGTGAACATATTGTATGTGTTATAGGAAAACATACTGTATTTTTATAATAAAGTAAGCTAGAGGAAAGAAAATGTTACTAAGAAAATCACAAAGAGAAAATAGATTTACAGCCTTGTGCTAGAAACAATCCTCGTGTAAGTGGACCCACGCAGTTGAGACCCGTGTTGTTCAAGGGTCAGTTGTACTTGGAACTGCATACAGGAACACATGGGAAGCCATATGCAAGCATAGGAAATAGAAGCTCACCATTCAAATTCCATGCTTTTAGCTACAAATTGTAGGATAAATATGTTTGTGTCCCCCAGATGAAAGCACACTACTAGAGGTGGGATGTGCGTGGAAATTGGCTCTCAGTTGCTACTGGTTGAAGCTGGGTTTGAGGCACTTAGGGTTATACCATTCAGTCCATTTTCCGGACAGTGAATTAAAATGCTCTTGCTCTTGCTTTGGTAAGATGGTGGTTGAGACCTGAGATTGAGGAGTCAGCCTCAGGTCCACATCCTCCCTCCCCTCACAGCCTCGGGACCTCAGGCAAGTTCCTTAACTTCACAGTGTCCGATTCCTCTTCTGGAAGTCCACACCGATGGTACTGCCAACCTTTCAGCTTGGGAGGAATAAATGAAGTAAGAGACATGACGGGCTGGGCACAGTGTTTAGTAAATATGGAGATCCGGCAGGACTCAATCTGGAAGGCAGGATTAGGTTTTGGAATAACATCCTACATTGCGAAAAACTAGTTTTCACAACACTTCTACTGGGTCAAAATATATCAGGAAAATAGGACAGTTATTAATCATCTTTTGATAAGTGAATAAACTAAAGGTAAAACCAGCCAGTTTGATGGATCTGGGACTAGAATCCAGGTCATTCTGTCTGCTTGCATGCTGTCTTAGGACTCTGTAAAGAGGAAGAGATCCTGTTCCCCAAGGAGGAACATGTCCGAGAACCTCTGCTGAATGTTGTAATAGAATGGGCGCTGAATGATTGTGTGTGTGTGTGTGTGTAAAACTTTATTTGAATTTGCATTTTACCTTAGAGGCCCTGTGTACAGTATGAAAAACCGTGACCTTGGAGTCAGACCGTTCTGCTGCTAGCCGCTTAGTCATTTCCATTCCACAGAGACGTCTCTCCTTGCCCACTTGAGTACAGCGTTCCACTGGGAGTTACAGTAATTGAAACGATCAGTATGCATTCAGAACCTGAGACACCTCTTCAGCTCAGCTGATTTGCATCACTCGGGTGGCTTCTCTGTCGCCCCTTCCACCTGGTGCAACAGAGGCCGCTCTGTCACATGTCCCCTTGATCTGGACCAAAGCAACTTAGCAGTTCTTTTACCTCTCAGTTGGCCAGTGGCAGTTTAAAATCGTCTCCTTTCTGTGTATGAAAAACGGAATCCCCACACTGACCGAGAGTGTTAGAACCTTTTAGAGTTCTCTAATCCAGATGTGCCCATGGGTGGCAGGCCTGGCCTCCTTTCCCCATGCTTATTCCAGCATGCCGTGTTTCTGAGTAACTCCCCTGTTGCCGCAGGTTGGACTTGAAGGTCTGGGGCCAGTGCCCAGCCTTAGAAGGGAGACCACCAACTCACAGACATGTGGGTCATCAGCACGGCCCCGCCTTGCCGTCCTTTGCCAGGTTATGTAGGTCTAAATCCTGTGCCGTGAAAAAGAAAAGGCCTAAATGAAAATATTATCTCCTAGTCTTTCTGTCTTGTCTTGAAGGTGCTTGACATCCTCCAGCACATTCAAACCCTAGACCCTGGGCAGCACGGGGCGGTGGGCTATCTGGTGCAGCACACGTTAGAGCACATTGAGCGCAAGAAGGAGGAGGTGGGCGTGGAGGTGAAGCTGCGCTCCCACGAGAAGCACAGAGACGTCTGCTACTCCATTGGGCTCATTATGAAGCATAAGAGGTGAGTGCCTGTGGTGTCTGTCCCCACGCGGCTGCAGAGGATGCGCGGCGTGCCTCCGAGCACGCTTCTCAGGAGCCACCGTGTCCCAGTGTCCACCGCAGAAACCACCAAAGGCCGAACTGTTCTGAACCGGATCTACGCTTTTTGTTGTCGGAAAGGACTCGCTTTCTTAACTGCGAGTCTTCTAACGGACGATCTGTAAGCAGCGAGTTTTTTTTTTTCTCATTTCCTCATTGTCCTGATGCTTCTTTTCATCTGAATCCCCTTGAATCTGAGTTGTGGGTAGGGTTTGCTGGGTTGTCAGGCATGTGCGTGGTCGATTACTCGGCGAAATTAAACTGTCTCCACGGCAACTGTGCTGCATGTCCCACCGGCAGGCTAGGAGCAGGCTAGGAGGGGAGGGTTCCTGTTCTCACCGACCTGTGTTCTCGCCAGACCTTTGAGAATGGACTTACGTGGTAAATGACAAATAGAATTTCATTGTGGTTTTTGTTTGCATTTCCCAGATTGCAATCTGATTATGCACATTGACTAGTAAATGTACAGAAAGAAGCTCCTTCACGTCACCTTTTAGGAAGCACCTCTTCAAGTATTCTTATTTTTCACCTGAGTCCTTTGTCTTTCTCGTTGGTTCGTAGGCCTGTGTCCTGCCGCTAGTGTCTATATGCGTATACGTTGCAAATACCTTTTCCCAGTTTGGGGCTAGTGTTTTTCATTCTTTTTTTTTTTTTTCCAACTTCATTATGGAAATTTCAGACCTACATCAGTGGAGATGAGTGTAGTGAACCAAGAGATGCTCCCATACCCAGCTTTGGCCGTTGTGGGGGTTAGCCTTCGCTGTCTCCCACCCACCCACCTCCCCAGGCCCGTACCAGACATTATTCCCTCTGTGACTGTTGTAGTACGTGTACCTAAACGGTAAAGGCTTGTTCTGTTGTTCCCAAGTACACGTACCATCCTCTTGTCGTATCTAAAGAAAGACAAACAATTCCTTCGTCTTGTCACGTCAGTCTTGTCAGAATTCCTGTTGCCCCGGTTGCCCTATATGTTTTTTAACAGTCTGCTTGGATCTGGCTCCTGTAATACTATTAAATTGATTGAGTACTCTTTGCCTTTAGGGGCTGAATTTTTCATACCTGGTTTAAGGAATCTTAAACCTGTCCTGTGTCATGAAGCTATCTTTTATATCTAGGCCTTTGTCCCACTAATACTGTGCATTGCTCTCAGGCCTGAGTCTTGATACCCTCCATTTGGATAACCAGTTGTCCCATGACAGTTGGTTGAAGTTTATTCTTTTCCAACTGAGGTATGCTATGTTGATAATAAGAGGGGTTTATAAAGGGGGCTAAGAGTGTCCTGAAAAATGCTTAAAAAATGCTTAGTAAACGCGGTTAAGTTTCTAAGGACATGAGCTTAAGAGAACCAAGCCATTATTTATATATCCCATAGTCGCCATGACAGGGTCCCAGAGAACTGATTTGCCATTGCTCTTATGTTAATTAGGTATGGCTATAACTGTGTGATCTATGGTTGGGACCCCACCTGCATGATGGGACACGAGTGGATCCGAAACATGAACGTCCACAGCCTGCCTCATGGCCATCATCAGCCTTTCTATAATGTCCTGGTGGAGGATGGCTCTTGTAGATATGCAGCCCAAGGTAAGTAGCTAGTTCTTTGTGTACCTGTAATGACACGCAGGTGCATCTTAAGCACACATTTGAGCACCCTGCTATTGTGGGCAAGCCATCAGTGTTATTTAGAGATGACACTTGTTCCATGGCCAACCTCATCAGGGCTGATACTCTGCTAACCGTGGATAGGTGTGCCCTAGTGTGGCCATGCCATGGGTTAAATAGTCACTGCCCCCAGATTCTCCCCCCCCATCACCACCATACCCAGGACCCTGTTCCAGTGCTGTTGCCAACCTCTGTTCTGATTGGTCATTACCTTTGCCAGTCAAATTCCCAAAAGTCTTGCTTGCCAGGCCTTGCAGTTGGCTCCCTCCAGGCAAAGAGGGCCAGCCTGTGCCCTGCCCCTATGGCCTGTCGGAACTGGAGGGCAATGAGTGGACACTGTTGGGGGACACGAGACTGGCATCCACCTGTGCTCCCCTGGAGAAGTCCTCGAGTGGCCATGATGGGAACTGCAGTCCACAGCACTGGCTCAGAGCTACTGGTGGTCAGCAGGTGCTTGGTGGTGTTTGGGGCCACTGCCAGCCCCGAGAGGCGCTAGCCCAGGGCACTCCCGAGGTGGGGACAGATGGGGCTGCGGGGGCAGGTTAGAGACAGATGCCTCCAGTGTGGGTCTCCCTTTTCTTTTTTCCTCTATTTGTTTGTTTGTTTGTTTTAAAGATTTTATTTATTTGACAGAGACACAGAGCGGGAACACAAGCAGGGGGAGTGGGAGAGGGAGAAGCAGGCTTCCTGCTGAGCAGGGAGCCCGATGCGGGGCTCGATCCCAGGACCCTGGGATCATGACCTGAGCCTTCGAAGGCAGACACTTAACGACTGAGCCACCCAGGCGCCCCTGTTTCTCCATTTAATGGGATGAATTTCTTGCATGGCTACCCGTCAAGTCATTCACAGCTTTCGTTTTATTAATAAAAGTGAACACAAATTGAGGGCACCCAGCTGGCTCAGTTGGAAGAGTTAATCTCAGGTCATGAGTTCAAGCCCAACGTTGGGTGTAGAGATTACTTAAAAAAAAAAAACCAAACTTAAAAAAAAAAAGGACATGAATGCTAACGTAGTGCTGCTCTGTGACAGGCAGTGTCTTAATGTGTATTAACTGCATTTGAGAACGACACTTAACCATCCTCATCGTCGTACTCATGTGTGAGGAAACTGAGGCACGTGGGCTCATTCACACTTAACAGAGTATGACTTGGAAGCCGGGACCGTGGCAGAGAGAGCACACCTTTCTGTGTCTGACCTCAAACAGCAGGTTTGACCTAACGTCCGTATTGTATTGGTAAAGGCAGTAACAGAAATACTGGATGTGTAAAAATCTCAGAAGTATCAGAAGACTAGAAAGTTTCCTATTCATGTCAATTCACCAGAAGCTGAGAGAGTTGTATACAGAATCAAGAGAAAGTCTGTTCACTGAGGCTGCATGTCACTTCACTTCCATCAATATAATGGGGCAGTTGTAGAAGAGGGTCTGTGTGTGCCCATGAGAAGGGGCCGACACGGATTTTATCTGACTTTTGAAGTTGTGCCATAAAAAAAAAAAATCACATGGGGCGCCTGGGTGGCTCAGTCGGTTGAGTGTCCCCCTCTTGGCTTCGGCTCAGGTCATGATCTCAGGGTCATGAGATCGAGCCCCATGTCAGGCTCCTTGCTTATCGTGGAGGCAGCTTGGGATTCTCTCTCCCTCTCCCACTGTCCCTCCCTCCACTCAATTGTGCTCTCTCAAGTTAAAAAACAAAACAAAAAACCCCATCATACTAACAATGTCTAAAAACCAACAAACCGTTTAAAAATTATTGAATGACTTAGTGGACTCTTTGCACCCCCGCTGATCGTTTGGTAAGCATTTCTCATCGTCCTAGAGCATATCCCAAGAACAAAGGGGACTGTCCCTTCCTCAGCACTGCACTCCAGTGTCCACGGCTCCGCCATGTGTGTGCATTTTTTGCCCTTTGTGAGGGTTGATATTAAGACGTCCAGTTTTGAGTTTCTAGAAACATTTATATTAACTTTAAAATGGGCTTTTCAGAGTCGATAAAACTGGGTATTTGCTTTTAGGTGTTATGAATTTGGTGTCTGTGTTAAAGATTCAGCAGTTCATCTCTAACAGATCTAAGGAAACATGCACTGTAAAGTGTAGAGTTATGACATAGTAATGACTTTGTAAAAAAAATATACTGCACTTAATATCTGATTGTAGTTTTACATTCTAAAACTGAGGCTGAGCTAAGTGATTGTGGGTAATATTAGCAAGTTGCCTTTTTTAGTTTTAAATTCTGAGACTTTCAGAAAATCTTTGACGTGAGCAACTGGCATTCCCCTACGAAAGCTGTCCATCTTCTGCCAGGGGTCCCTGTCGGCCCACTGTCTCAGTTTCCCGGGTGTCTGCTGCATGCCGGCTTGGTGCTGTATCACGGGTCTGGGGAGGGCCCTGGCCCTGTGCTTCAGAGGGCTCAAGGGTTCTTGCGGCACCATCTCTGACTTCTCTGTCCTTCCCCCTCTTCCTTGGTCCAGTTAGTCCACAGATGACACCAATTCCATCTCCTGAATGTCTGCCTCTCGTGTTTCCATCCACTAACGGCCATTCCTGGCGCCTCTTCCTCCAGGGCCACAGGTATTCCTTGCCTGCACTGTGCCATCTTTCTCACTGGCATCCCCCAGACTCCCCTGCAGGGCCCAGAGGTGACCTGGAGCCTTCCTCACAGCCTCATCTCTGTTCCCACTCCGTCATACTCCAGCCCAGCAAACTTTGTTGTTCCAGGAGACCGTCCTTCTCATGGGTCCTCACACAGGTGGTTGTCCCTTATGGACAGGCTCTCTCCCCCCACCCCACCCCTCACCCTGCCACTCTCCCACAGGGCTCAGATCGGTCATCTGTCCCTGCTCTGAGCTCCCCGACACCCCGCCCCTTCTGAGTCCTCACACCTTTGGGGGAGTTGCAGTGTTTCCCATCGAACCATCTGGCTCTCAGTCCAGTAAGCTCCGTGAATGCAGAGCCAGAGCCCAGTCTGCCTGTCTGGTGATGAGTCCCAGCAGATGTTCACATCTCTCTGACAGACAAGCTTACAAACAGAGTGCATGTAAAAATGAGATGAGTCATTAATAAGATGCTAGCTTTTTTTTTTTTTACAACTTTGGATTAAGAGCATTTTTCAAATATGCTTAAAATATAGTTAAAACATTGAATACCCCATATACCTTCCATTAGATTAAACAGCTAGCATTGGGCACCTGGGTGGCTCAGTCGTTAAGCGTCTGCCTTCGGCTCAGGTCATGATCCCAGGGTCCTGGGATCGAGCCCCGCATCGGGCTCCCTGCTCAGCGGGAAGCCTGCTTCTCTCCCTCTCCCACTCCCCCTGCTTGTATTCCCTCTCTCTCTCTGTGTCTCTCTGTCAAATAAATAAATAAAATCTTTAAAAATAAAAAATAAAAAAAATAAACAGCTAGCATTTACCATATTTTTTTTATCTGTACATAGAGATTTCAGGTTTTTGCTGAACCGTTTGAGACTATTGCAGACATCAGGACTTAAATGCTGAATCATGTATCTTCTAAGAATAAGACACTTCTCTGCGTTACTGTGGTTCCATCACCACACGTAGCAAGTAACAGTGATATCCTGTCTCATAGTGGGTTGGTGGTTACATTCCCCAGTTGTCACAGCATAACTTTGATAGCTGTTGGTTTGTTTTCACATCATGATCCAGGCAGGATTCACACAAGTGATTCCGCACGTGATTGTGTATCTAAAGACATAGTCCTCTTAGTAAAACCAGTTAGTTCCTTATTCCTCACCTTGTTTTCTTCCTTTTTTGTGACTTTCACTTTTCGAAATGTCCAGGCCGGTTGTCTTGTAAATTGCCTAACATTCTGGATCTGTCTCACTGTTTCCTTACCTGTATTGTCTGTAAACTGGAAGCTGATCAGGTCTGAGGCTGGAATAGATCAGGTTAATATTTTGGGCTAGAATGCTTCTTGTCAGATGCATGTGTGTCCCAGGCATTTTCTCCAGAGCCCCTGGTGATGTCCCACGGTTGGTAGGTGAAGTTTGGTCAGTTGGCTAAGATCCGTGTAAGGGACAGTTTTCCTGTTGCAACTAACACTGTGACATCCTGTGAATATCCTGTTCCCTGATAACCCTGATCCCTCATTTTGTTTTAGCACCTGTTGAGTCTCCTTGCCTAAATTATTATATGAGAGTTGCAGAATGGTGATTTTCTACTGCTGTTGTTCTCCCTGCTTCTGTAAACAAGAGCTTTCCTGCCCACCTTCCCCTCTCTCCCTCCGCACTTATCCCTCTCTTTCTGTCTCTCTCACTGCTACCCCCTCTCCTCCCATAAATGCCTGGATTTTTATTTAATCAGTGTGTTAAAATCATTAGGGACAATTTATGCTCAGATTAACCCATGTTTAGCCAGTGGGAAACCTTGAGAGGCTAAATTTAAATTTAAAAAACACTGGGGGCGGGGGAGGGGGAGGCGCCTGGGTGGCTTAGTTGGTTAAGCAACTGCCTTCAGCTCAGGTCAGGATCCCGGAGTCCTAGGGATCGAGCCCCACATCGGGCTCCCGGCTCAGCGGGGAGTCTGCTTCTCCCTCTGACCCTCTCCCCTCTCACGCTGTTTCTCTCTTGCTCACTCTCTAATAAATAAATAAATAAAATCTTTAAAAAAAAAATAAAAAAAAACACTGGGGTGCCTGGTCGGCTCAGTTGGTAATGCAACTCTTGATCTCGGGGTCCTGAGTTCAAGTCGCATGTCAGGTGTAGAGATTACTTAAAAATAAAATGTTAAAAAAAAAACTTAAATATGTTTTTGAACATTTCTGGGTTAATTTATTTGCATCAGGTTATTTTGTTTCTAAATCTTTTCTTGATTTAAATTTTCAGCCTGTGGCTCAGGTAATCCTTATTAACTTGGGTGGAGCCCACTGATGAATGCTTCCCTAATTATAAGCTCTCCACAGAGAGTTGAAGAGTGAATTATAAGCCACCTGCGTGCGTGACATCCTCAAATAGTTTTAGTCTGCATAATTAAGAGAATTTTTCTCTCAGTATGTTAGACTATACCTAAATCCAAGTGGGGTGATAGACAGCATCTTGCATGTGTTTAGCTTTTGTTCCCACTAGGGGGCATGCTTTAGTACTTTCTGGACACCAGGGAGGAGCAGCACCTCCTATCTCAGCTTCCCTCTGTACTTCTTAGATACTGCAGAAAGTGAACATCACAGATGATCTGAATCGAAGTCAGCTGCCCATATTGGAAGGTCAGGAATTCACTGCAATGTGAAAATCCAGTTCTTAAGGGTGTCTGGTATAGAATGAGCAAGCGCCTCAGAGGATGCTTGGTCCATGCTACGCCTCACCAGGTGTCAGCTCCCCTTCCCGTCATTTGTCTTACACTTTGGAACAAGTTTCTACCCACAAGCAGTCCGTGGCAATCTCCACGTGCTGGCGAGTGTGTGAGGAGGCCCCATGTGAGGGTGGAATATACATTTTCAGCCATTACAGAGGAGGGGTAGGGCTGTTTGTTTTAAGCTGTGAATATCTCAAGTGCTCATTCTCCTGTGTCCCAGGAGTCCCACCCCTGGGTGCCTCCACTGGAGACACACCCACACGGGTGTCTGTTCTTGTTACAATAGGACAAAGGTGTCATTCATGAAGACTCCCCTGCTAAACTGGGGTCTGTCCAAACTGTGGCATGCTAAGCTGCAGTTAAACCAGTTGCAGGTAAATGTTTACAGTATGCTTCCTATAAACACACCTAAAACAATACCAAATTCTTTTTATATGTAGTTATTTTTAGCTACTTCTATTTGTGTTCACAGAAGAAGGGCTAGAAGGATACACTCACGGTGGTTTCCTCTCGGGAGGGGAGGACTCTACGTGGTATTGCCATAGTTTTATAGAACTATATTTATGTATCTGAGTGGGTGAATTTTTTTTTTTCTAAGTAGGCTCCATGCCCAACGTGGGGCTTGAACTCATGACCCTGAGATTGAGTTGCGTGCTCTACCAGCTGAGCCAGCCAGCTGCCCCTGAGTAGCTGAATATTTAAAATAAAATAAGCAGACATATTTCTGTAAAAATGTCAAGGAGATTGGGAAAGACATAAGATTTTTCCAGGACTTTTAAGTAGGCCCTGTTTGATATTTTGTTCACTTGTTTTATATTGCTTAGATTTTTCATTCCTCCTCAGGTAAATTTTTTTTTAACTTTATTTAGTGGATTTCCCTCTCTTAATGCATAGTTGCCATCTTCATTGTTTTTTCTCCTCAGAAATGTTTATATCAGGGCGCCTGGGTGGCTCAGTCAATTTAAGCATCCAACTCTTGATTTCAGCCCAGGTCATGATCCCAGGGTCCTGGGATTGAGCTCCTACTTAATACACAGAAAAACGGGGAAGGAGAAACAATGCTAAAACACATGTCTGAATTCTTTCGAGTGGTTGCTGTCAGCATGTTGGTCTAGACAGTTCTGTGCGGGGCGGGGGACCGTCCTGTGCATTTCTTTAGCAGTGGCCCTGGCCTCCTCCCACCGGATGTCAGTGGCAGCCCTGTGGTGACAGCCAGATCTGCCAGGGGCAAAATCGCTCTTAACAAACAGGCAACAGAGCCGTTGTTCTGAATTACCGATTTGAATTCTTTTTAAATATTTCCATCCTGCCTGCTAATGACAGGTAATGATGGTTCCTCCAAAGCAAAAGGGCTTTTTTGCCTCTTGGTGGTAGCTCCAGAGTCTTGATGCCGCCCCCCCATACTCCTGCGTTCCTCTGCAGGGGACCCTGAGGCCCTCGGTCGCTGCCCTGGCTGAGGCGCCAGGCCGTGGTTCACCCCGTAGGCCTGCCCAACGAGGGTCCACCTGCAGCGCTGCCTTCGGGAGGAAGGGGTACCAGGGGCAGATGCAGGAAGGCACGTGCTCTCAGCAGTGGCATTTGTAAACATCTGTTAGAAACCTGTAGCACCTAAAGAAGATAAGTACTCTACAGAGATCTCCTTAACGGTGGCTATCAGGGTTTGCAGACTACTCGGTCTCCCTCTTGAAGAACCTCGGGCTCCTGTGTCAGCCAGAGCGTTCCCTGCCGGGGCCGCTGTGGGCCCTCGAGGCAGGCCCCAGTTCTGCGTCCCTGCCCCCCTGCCCCTGCACTGTGGTGTGTCTCCTACTCTGACGCCCTCAGCTCTGGACCTGGGCTGTCGGGGTTTGAGTCCCAGATGGCTCCTGGGCCAGGACTTTCGGTCCGTGTCGCAGTTCACTCAGCTGCAGACGGGGGTGCTGACGGGGCCCCCCCCCGGGCAAACTCCGTGGGCAGTCCGTAGCTGTGCTGCGGTGGAGCGGCCCCGGTGCGTGGCCTCCAGGCTCGTGTCCAGCAGTGCGGCGTGTTCCTGCCCCTTCCCTGGCAGCACGTGGGAAATGGGGCTCTCCTCTTGCTGGCGGCCTCGTCTTCTGAGGAGTGGATGTGCCGTTGTGAGCGCAGTGAACTGCATTGTGCAGTCTGGCCGCTCTTAACGCGCGCGCTCCTAAGTGAGGGTTCGGTGGCCGCGCAGCGTTCATCTCTGCGCCTGGTTTGTACGCGTCTTCTCAGGAGCACCCGGTGTACCTGAGCGTGTTCTACGAACTGCAGTCTGTTAGCACAGAATGTCTTCAAATCCCTTCCCGTCTTGTGGTAAAAAAAAGAAAGTTACAGATTGAATCCTGCAACTCCTTCCCCCTCTCCCAACGCCAGGTCAAGTCAGTGCTTCCGAAAGATGCTCCTGGGGAGGCTGGGGACGCACGGCCTCTGGGTGGAGGGGGCTGAGCGCCCTGAATGGGCATGTCAGGATGTTCAGCCAAGTGTCGAGGGCTGCACTGCGTGCGTTAGACTCGCTTGAATTAATCCGAGCGCAGGGCTGTGCAGGGTGTGGTTCTGTGTACGTCAGAAGTGACACTGCCGTGGTCCCCGGTCAGAGCGGGAGGGTCCGCCCGGCCCCGCGCCTCTTGGTGCCAGGTCGTGGGGGGCACGACTCGGCGTCTCCTGGGCGTGGGGGGCGAAAAACACCATCCTTCCATTGGGCTTGAGGGGAGCCGTTTTTCAAAGTGTTTGGAGGGGGGGAAGTGATGTGAAGGATTTCAGCCTTTTAAATACCTTGCCTGTATTGTCATGTTTGTTTTAATCATTCTGTTTTAAAGGAGTCTTTCTGTTTCTCTGGTGGCAGAATGGCTAGCAGGGGGAGGAGGTGGCATGGTTTCCTAGGAGACCGGACAACCAGTGATAACCCACATCCGCACATGTTGGAGGTGCGAGCCGCTCGTCGGCTCTTCCCACGGGCTCCCGAGGAAGCACGCGGCCAGTATTGAAGGGAGCTGGGGGAGGAGTGCGGTCTGTGTGGGAGCACTCCCATCAGTAGACAAGACGGATGGCAGGTGCGAGACTTGGAGCCACACAGTGTGGAGGCTTCCCAGGTCCAACCTCTGGCAGACGATGGGCAGGCGCCCTGGTCCCATAGGCTTGGCTGTCGGTGCGATCAAGTCAGAGGAACGTGATGAGTCTGTAGTTTGCCAGCCCCCCTCTCCTCCCAGGACCTTTTGTTCAGAGAATGGGAGAACATTCTGTTCAGTGTGGAGCTGGGGGGGGGTCCATCTGTCCGTCCCCCAGCGTCCCCCACTGCCACTGTCCTGTTACCTCCTCCAGATTCCATAAACATGTTTCTCCTTTCCCTCCATGTCAAAAATGCCACACGAAAGGGCTAAGAGATAGGAAGATGCTGCAGAAATGTCCGTTTTAACGGCAGTTGTCCATGTGCCTCTTTACCAACAGAAAACTTGGAATATAATGTGGAGCCGCAGGAAATCTCGCACCCTGATGTCGGACGCTATTTCTCAGAGTTTACCGGCACGCACTACATCCCGAACGCAGAGCTAGAGATCCGGTATCCAGAGGATCTGGAGTCTGTGTATGAAACGGTGCAGAATATTTACAGTGCAAAGAAGGAGGACGTAGAGTAACGTCTGGTAGAGGACACTGCACCTTTGCCGCTGCCGCTGTCCTCCAGGAGAACAGGATTCCGGAAGAAGACGTCTCCACGGATCCCTCTGGATTCACACCACCAGGAAAGCCACTTAACCAGTAGTGCTGGTTGCCTCCTACCAAGTTTAAATAACGTGTGCTCTCCTCCAGCTGCAAAGACAATGTTGCTCTCCGCCTACACTAGTGAATTCATTTGACGGCACTGTGTTCAGTGGCATGGCTTGTGTGCTTGTCCCGTGGTGACAGTTCGTGACATTCTGTCTTCATGAGGTCTCACAGTCGACACTCTTAGAGTCATTCTTCCTGCTCACTTCCCGTACGTCTGTCTCCACCTGTCTCAGAACATTTCATTTGCCAGACGAGGGGGGGTCCCATGTTGGCAATAACTTCTTTCTGATTTCTCTGCGGAACACGTGCAGTCCTGAGTCGGGGCTGCTTGTTTACCCTCAGTTGAGTTGCTTATTCAGAGGGGGAGGCTGTGAGTGATCGTGGCAGCATCTGAGAGCTGGGGACATTAACAGACTAACAGTAATCAGAATCCTGCGCATTTATTTTTTCTAATATTTGAAACAGATTTCAGGCGTTTTATCTTCTCTATTTGAATTGGGAGAGTAACATAGCTTTTCCTTCGTGTTCCTCTCAGATTTATGCTCATCTCTCTGCGAATCCTTAGTTTTCTGTTTCATTACATAAAATCTTTTGAGAAAGTGCATCATAATGGCCTTTATGGATGGATTTTCCCACATTCATCTACTATTCCTTCCTTTAACATAACTACTTTCTTTTTCTTTTAATTTTAAAAATTGTTCCAGTATCATGAATAGATCTTAAGTCAGTGGCGGGGTCTCTTTATAGTAGGAAGTATAATCTGGTGTTAAAATGTTTGCTTTTAGAAACCATACACAGTGGTCTCCAAAGACCTGAAAAGGTTTCACTTTTGTAATCGGAAAAAAGAAATAATGAACCTTATACGTTTTTTAAAGAGGAAAGAGGAGGTTCTATGCCCCCTGTCATCCCTTAGAATCACTCTAAGGCCCTTTTGAGTGTGGTGGGGTGGAAACAAGGAGAACGTCTTTAATTTGAAGAGTGTTCGATCAGTGGGGAAGGAGGCGGGGGGTCCTGCTTTCTCGAAGCGCTGCTGTCTTGCAGATACCCCTGGCTTCTGCCCTGTGCCCTTAGTCCCGGAGCGTGAGGGCACCGGGTCCTTGCGCGGCTGCGGGCGCCTGCCGCTCTCCACCTGCCTGTTCTCAAGCGAGCTAGCTAATTTGTAGTTAACCAGTAGAAGCTAACTCCTGGAGTTAGGACCTAGTTACTTTACTCGGAGTTGAAAAGAACCCAGTTGCTCTGGTGAGTGAGGCTTCGGGGGCTGTGATCTGGCCCTGCCTCGCCGCCCTCCTGTGCATTTGCATGCTGTTTCCCATGCCGTGTTTGAGGACTGCCTCTCGTTTAGCCCGTGGAAGCCCTGGGATGGCTGAGGTTTGGGGAAGCCAGCTGAGACCACTTAGTAGTAGTACCTGGCGGCTGGTAAGCAGTTGTAGAGACGAGGGTCTGGCGGGCCGGCTCCTGCCAGCCTGAGTTAGCCTCGCCAGTGTCCACGTCCCTCGTCAGTCCGATCCAGAGCCTGATGGGTTAGATTTGCCTGGGAAATGTGACCACTCACAGCACCCAGCCTGCTGAGGCTGGGGGTCTTACACTACTCTCGTTTAAAGGTGAGAACTAGTTTAATCCGGAGGTAATACTAACCAGATGCGTTACTAAGAAACTGTGGAGCATGCTGAGTTATAATTGATTTCCTTTTTTTCTTAGAGTAACATCAAAGCCAAGAAGGATGGTTTTACCTTTACTGACCCAATGTAAATATGTATCTAGACCGTTTTTAAACGTGTTGCTTCATTTGGCTCCAGGAAGCCTCTGTCACCTGTGTCAGTTGGTATTTGGGCACTTTATATTTTTCTAAAAACGTGTTTTGGATCTCCTGTACTCTAATAAATCATAAGTTTCTTTTTAAAACTTTTTCCAAAAGTTTCTCCATTTTAAAAAGCCCTGTTACAACAAAGTAGGACTTTCACGATGTTAAAGTATTAAGTATTTGGATATAGTAACTTCTTTCCTCTTCAAATGAATGCCAAGATTTTTTTGTATAATGATTAATAAATGGAACTTACCCAGAGAAACCACACAAGTGGCCTGCCCGGTTTCGTTTCGGAACAGAAAACCCGGCCTTGACAACGGCAGAGTGTCCCTGGCTTCTCTTCTGATCCAAACATGCAAACACTTGCTCTACTGAATTTTTCCTAACGTTGGTGAGCGCACGGGGTACCTTTATTCCATGGGCTCCTTGCCAAACATCAGTTCTGTAAGCCGGCTAGGAAGGTCGAGGGCACCTGGTTGTCACGCGAACGTTGCGGCTTGTCACCGATGTTACGGTCTGTGTTGTGAAATGGAAAGGGCAGGCACTTTGGGAAATGCAGGTTCTCGGTGCGCCGTTAACATTGATGTGATAGCTGCATGATGTGCCGCACGTCCACAGCACCCCGCGGGGCACCCGTTCTCTGGGGGATGCCCCTGCGTGCTGTGCACAGAGGACCGGGCACGGGCCAGTCCCCAGCGTCCTATGCTGCGGTGGGTCTCACACCTCGAACGTACTGTTGTGCATTGTGACTTCATGAGGGAGAATGTAGTGTGCCATGTCTTCCCTACTTCTCAGGCCCTAGAACTTTCCTCCCCAACACACACACACACACACACAC